>NC_066285.1:300000-455000 GCF_905404315.1 Leptidea sinapis | reverse complement strand
AATAATCAGTGATTGACACGTGATTGAAGTTATCATCGTCAACAGTCGGCTGTGAGCGAAGCGTGTCGGCGGCAACGCTCGCGCACGCGACCGTTACACGTTAATGATCCTTCCACAGGTTCCCCTACGGAAACCTTGTTACGACTTTTACTTCCTCTAAATGATCAAGTTTGGTCAACTTCCCAGAAAACGCCGACGGCCGCGAAGCCACCGCGTGTCGGTCCGAAGACCTCACTAAATCATTCAATCGGTAGTAGCGACGGGCGGTGTGTACAAAGGGCAGGGACGTAATCAACGCGAGCTTATGACTCGCGCTTACTAGGAATTCCTCGTTTATGGGGGATAATTGCAAACCCCAATCCCCAGCACGAAGGAGCTTCAACGGGTTGCCCGGGCCTCTCGGCCAGGGACAACATGTTGATTCCTTCAGTGTAGCGCGCGTGCGGCCCAGGATATCTAAGGGCATCACAGACCTCTTATTGCTCAATCTCGTGCGGCTCGAAGCCGCCGGTCCCTCTAAGAAGAATTTTAATAAGCCGCCAGTGAGTTGCGCGACCCTGAAGCCGCGCACACCTAAATGACGACGCCTATTTAGCAGGCTAGAGTCTCGTTCGTTACCGGAATTAACCAGACATATCGCTCCACCAACTAAGAACGGCCATGCACCACCACCCACCGAATCAAGAAAGAGCTGTCAATCTGTCAATCCTTCCGTTGTCCGGGCCTGGTGAGATTTCCCGTGTTGAGTCAAATTAAGTCGCAGGCTCCACTCCTGGTGGTGCCATTCCGTCAATTCCTTTAAGTTTCAGCTTTGCAACCATACTCCCCCCGGAGTCCAAAATCTTTGGTTTACCGGAATCTGCCCGCCGAGCCATTGTAGTAACGTCGGCGGATCGCTAGATGACATATTTACGGTTAGAACTAGGCCGGTATCTAATCGCCTTCGAACCTCTTACTTGCGTTCTTGATTGATGAAAACACCTTTGGCAAATGCTTTCGCTGATGTTCGTCTTGCGACGATCCAAGAATTTCACCTCTAACGTCGCAATACGAATGCCCCCAGTTATCTCTATTAATCATTACCTCGGAGTTCTGAAAACCAACAAAATAGAACCGAGATCATATTCTATTATTCCATGCACGAAATATTCAAGCGGCATTTTGAGCCCGCTTTGAGCAATCTAATTTGTTCAAAGTAAAATTGTCAGCCCATCTCGACACTCACTGAAGAGCACCGCGATAGGATTTTGATATTGAACCGGCGTTTTACCGCCAGCTCACCGACGATATGCTCCGCAGACGTGTCAGTATCACCGCGGATGCGATGCACCGACAGCGCGGCGCACAAATGCAACTACGAGCTTTTTAACCGCAACAATTTTAGTATACGCTATTGGAGCTGGAATTACCGCGGCTGCTGGCACCAGACTTGCCCTCCAATTGTTCCTCGTTAAAATATTTAAAGTGTACTCATTCCGATTACGAGGCCTCGTAAGAGTCCCGTATCGTTATTTTTCGTCACTACCTCCCCGTGCCGGCAGTGGGTAATTTGCGCGCCTGCTGCCTTCCTTCGATGTGGTAGCCGTTTCTCAGGCTCCCTCTCCGGAATCGAACCCTGATTCCCCGTTACCCGTGACAACCATGGTAGTCGCAGAAACTACCATCGAAAGTTGATAAGGCAGACATTTGAAAGGTGCGTCACCGGTACTGGACCCTGCGATCGGCAAAAGTTATCCAGATTCATCAAAATTAACGACTTCGGACGCGAGGCCCTCCGTCGATTGGTTTTGATCTAATAAAATCACTCATCCCATCACTGGTCAGAGCTCTGATTGCATGTATTAGCTCTAGAATTACCACAGTTATCCAAGTAACTGAGTAAGATCTAAGGAACCAAAACTGATATATTGAGCCATTCGCGGTATCGCCTTAATACGGCTTGCACTGAGACATGCATGGCTTAATCTTTGAGAAAAGCATATAACTACTGGCAGGATCAACCAGGGAGCTGCTGCAAACAACGAATGTTGTGGCGCTCAGCGCGTCATGCGTCGCGATCTCCCCTTAGGGCGTCGCGACTATGACATCTTGAACATATCGTGAGATATCCGTTCGCGCACTATATACTATATATCTCAAAAGCATACGGTGCGCGTTGAACGAATCATAAATCGGCGATGGGCCGATTGTATGTTATGAAAGTTCAGTAACGAGAGTCCCTTCGGGTAATAATAAAAATGATGACACGCAATAGAAGCGGTATCAACGTATTAATATCGGTACACGTCGTGATTACAAATCGGATCGACGCTCGGTGCTTGAGAGGAGCGTGAACGTCTCGCACGCGTGAAATGCGCGACGCGTTCCGGCTTGCGGGCCCTCACGTTAAAAATCTTAACAGAGGGAAACCGTCGAAGCCCAGTCGGCGTCTTGGTGCGCGCAAAAAATTTTCACGATCGCTTTCAACGTGACGAGGATCGCCGCAGCGTATGATACCATAGAAAGAGTGAAGAGAGAAATTATGAGAAACGAAATTTTAAACGAAAAAAACCTTTCAAATCATCAAATCAAATATCATCCGCATAGGGAAACTCGAAAACGCTCGATCGACACAGCGCGGTGAGTCTGTCTCATTTTTTATATTGTAAAAAAGAACATTTAAAACAACGCGCGACACAAACACAGACACACAGCTGCCCCGAGAGTACCGTATTGTTATATCATCGTTATCATTGCGCGCATTCACAAACTTACTCAATTATAAATATATATTAAATAAAATATGAATGAGTTTTTCACTCTTTTTACAAGAAAAAACTTGAGCGGCGTTCAATTCGGCGTCGTGAACCGTTCGCTACGGACTCGACTCTCGACGCCGACTGCCGTATGTGTGGTGCACGCGAACGATATGAACGTGTTAACTCTGATATGTGAATAAAGTGATTTTGATTTGATTTTACTATTTATTAATTACATAATATTAAATATGCATTGCGGCTTCGAAGAAAAAAAACGATCTTTTATTTTTTTTTTACTTTTTTAATAACGAGTACGATCATTTTCAGTTATAAACGCGCGACATGTACATTTCATTTTCCCTCCGAAACCAAATAAAAAACCTCCGAAAAAAAATATATTTCAAATCAAATCAAAATTCTTTCTTACTTACTTACTTACTTACTTACCTATTTACTTACTTACTTACTTACTTACTTGCTTACTTACTTACTTACTTACTCACATTCGTTTTTCGCGATTTTTAGCAAAACGGTAGGTTAGTTTTATCATAAAAGTATCTCGGACAAAAATTTTAGATCGTTAAATTATCCATTAAAAATGTATCAATACTTAGTATTACATTCAAAAAGTTAGTTTCCACGCCACCTATGAGGTAGTGTACTTAGCGCGTTTTTATAAGTTTTTGAATAGTTATTATCTCAGAAACGGTGGCTCGTAGGAAAAAATGTATCGGTACATTTTTTATAGATAATTTTATGATCTACACTTATTGTCTGAGGTATTTTTATGATAAATTAATAATTTATTTTATTTAATTAAAAAAAAAAAAAAAACGGACAGAACATGCTATTATTAGGGGACACGAATATTGGTCAAAAACTATAATGTTCTGGTGTACAAGGAACAAGAGAAGGATGGGAGGTGGGCCCACAAGAAGATCTATTGATGGAATAAAGGCCACAGCGGGAAGTACCGCCTCGGAGTTTGGCGTTCTTTTACAGTGCGGTTTTAAATGAACTTTCTTCCACGTACTACCAAGCTGTGGAATGAGCTTCCTTGTGCGGTGTTCCCAGGGCGGTACGACATGGGTACCTTCAAAAAAAGCGCGCACACCATCCTTAAAGGCCGGTAACGCTCCTGTGATTCCTCTGTTGCTGCAAGAGAATAAGGGCGGCGCTGATCACTTAACATCAGGTGACGAGTACGGTCGTTTGTCCTCCTCTACCATAAATAGTACATTTTCAATTTTGGAAATGGACAGAGGAAAATGGTTACATGTTGAAAAAGGGACACAGACGGATTTCGAGGCAGAAGATTAGTTTAAGCATCAGTGTATGTCTTAATATTATTCTAATATTAGCTTAAGGCATAATTATCATTATTATTATCTTTATATATATAATTCTTCTGTATGTGTGTTGACAGTGAACTCCATATATAATTCTCCTGCTCATGTGTATGTTAGTGAACACATTCTTACGGCTGGACCGATTTTTAAAATTTAAGACGTGTGTACAGGACAACGTCTGTCGTGTCCGCTAATCTTATATATAAAATTCTCGTGTCACAATGTTAGTTACCTTACTAGTCCGAAACAGCTTTACTGATTTTTACCAAATTTTATATGCATATACAGTACGTTTGAGAATCGGCTAATATCTATTTTTCACCACAAATATTTTTTTAAATTTGTGTTAATATCTTGTTAATTTGACGACTCATATAGCCCAGTGGTTAGTCTTATGTTAAAAGTTACAACGTCACAAAGTTAAAACAAGAATAATTGTTATAAATTCTTAATTTAGCTTAATTCATCAAGCGACGAATTATCTATATATAATATAGTTCCTGTTCCTGTGCATTAGATTATAGTTTTGTTTTTGTCAATTCGCTATTCGGTCCTCCATTCAAGTAAGTGAGATATCCGTCCGGGGAGACCGGCAGGGAGCGCCGCGCTCCTCGCGCTCGGCGGTACTCGTTATTGGAGAAAACAAGTAAGTGAGATATCCGTCCGGGGAGACCGGCAGGGAGCGCCGCGCTCCTCGCGGAGGACTGAGGAATCGACCGTACCCGCTATTGGGGCCGACCGTACTCGCTTTTGGGGCCGATCGTACTCGCTTTTGGAATTTGCGCAGCGCGCCCAACACCACCGGAGCCGCCGCCGCCGCCGACGGCGATGTACACTTATTATCACAACACTCAACTCGACATAATAACCTGAAAATGATCGTACTCGTAGGCGCCGTGTACAACAACCACGTCTTTCAACTATAATAAATAATAATATATTGTTAAATTTTATAATCATGAGAAATCGCGTGACGCGTCCGTTACGACGAAATATCATGATAATATTATATTATTATGTTATTATAATATTATGTTGGCTGTTGTTCGTTTGCACACACACAACTCTGCTCGGCGACGATGCGTCCTCGGACAAATCACCTGGCGTAGGGCTGAGTCTCAACAGATCGCAGCACGACGCTGCTCTACCGAGCACAACAGCCAGGAACGTAAGTCGTCTACAGACTATTCCGAGCCCCGACATCGAACTGAGGTAAATTCGAAACTTCGACGCCGTGGTGCACGTGTTAATACCGCTCGCACCGTTCGTCGCGTTCCAAATGGGCTTCGACGTCGCGTCTTACGAATAAAACGCGACTAGTAAAGTCACATTGCTTAGAGCCTCCCGACACTCGGGGCTTCACAGTGAGTATATCCTTGCCGGATTCGGCTAGGCTGGCTTCGGCCTTAGAGGCGTTCAGGCATAATCCCGCGGATGGTAGCTTCGCACCACCGGCCGCTCGGCCGAGTGCATGAACCAAATGTCCGAAACTGCGGTTCCTCTCGTACTGAGCAGTATTACTATCGCAACGACACGCCATCAGGAGGGTAAAACTAACCTGTCTCACGACGGTCTAAACCCAGCTCACGTTCCCTTTTGATGGGTGAACAATCCAACGCTTGGCGAATTTTACTTCGCAATGATAGGAAGAGCCGACATCGAAAGATCAAAAAGCAACGTCGCTATGAACGTTTGGCCGCCACAAGCCAGTTTTCCCTGTGGTAACTTTTCTGGCACTACTTGCTAAAAACTCTTTATACTAAAGGATCGATAGGCCGTGCTTTCGCAGTCCCTATGCGTACTGAACATCTGGATCAAGCCAGCTTTTGCCCTTTTGCTCCACGCGAGGTTTCTGTCCTCGCTGAGCTGGCCTTAGGACACCTGCGTTATTCTTTGACAGATGTACCGCCCCAGTCAAACTCCCCGCCTGGCAGTGTCCTCGAACCGGATCACGCGGGAGTTGTACGTTGACGAGCGTTGCCGCCACGTCGCCACTCTGCACGCTTTGAACGAAACACCGTACGCCCGCCGATATTATCGACCGCGCACCGCTTCCGCCCAACCGAGAAAGTAATGAAACAATGAAAGTAGTGGTTTTTCAGCGACGACCGCGAACGATCTCCCACTTATGCTACACCTCTCATGTCTCCTTACAATGCCAGACTAGAGTCAAGCTCAACAGGGTCTTCTTTCCCCGCTGATTCTCCCAAGCCCGTTCCCTTGGCTGTGGTTTCGCTAGATAGTAGATAGGGACATAACCCACCTCCTTCCCATGGTCTTACCGACCTTTCGGTCATCAAGACCTTGGAACGGACTGAAACAGCGGGAGATGTACAGGATTTGAGGTCCGGCACATTTTCTTGACTCCCTACAAGTTCTCTTTTTTAATATGCGTCCCTAGATGGCCCTCTCCCCCTTTCTGGGGGCGGCCGACCACAGATACGGCTTCTTCGTCGCCGGGCTCTCCTTCTTCCTAATCTCCTCTTCTTCTCTTGGTCTTCCTTTCTCTGTCTTCGTCACCGTCTTGGTTTTCCCCTCCATCACTCTCCTGACACGGTACCAACTTGCGGTATATCTCATCAGCCTGGAGAAATTCTCCTCAGAGGATACCAAGTCTCCGTAATAAACTGGTCTTGTTCTTGTCCTCGTTAGATGGTCCAGCATTTCGCCTCTTGCTTCCTCATACAAGCTACAATCCCACAGCACGTGGTCGCGGTTCTCGTCCGTCGCGCCACATGGACATGTGCCGTCCCCTTTTAGCCCCAAGTCCCTAAGCTTGCTGTTAAACTGCCCATGCCCCGTCAACAGCTGCGACGTGTAATGGTCGGGATGCACCCACGACGCCAGGAGTCTTTCCCCGACACATGGGAAGAAATGTCTGAGTTCGCCACCTCTCTCCTCGCGTTCCCAGCGCTCCTGCCACATGTACACCACTTCGGAGTGGATGTCCTTCTTTAATGACGCAAGCTCCTGTTTAACCCTATCGCTCCTGGTCGCCTCGATCTTGCCCGCACGATAAACTTCCAGGTCTGCCGGAAGTAACCCTGCTAAAACTGGCAGTGCGGCCGTGCTCGTGGAGCGGTACGCCTTGGTGAGCAGCACCAACGACGTTCGTTGAGTCCTGAGCAACCGACTCGACACCACATGCAAAAATGCCCTGTGATACCAGGTGCTCGCCGCGTAAGTCAAGGTTGCCACGAATGTCCCTCTATACAAGTGCTTAAGTGCCTTGTATCCTATGCCCCAAGAGGTTGAAGATTCCCTAGCCATTTTGCCGAAACACTTCGCGGCTCGCTCCCCGATATCCAAGGCGTGATCTGCAAATGATCTCTTACCATCAATTGTGATGCCCAGTATTTTTACATTATCTACCGCTGTGACAGATTGCCCGGTCATTCTGATGACCGGAGGTCGCCTGAAAGTTTCCTTTAAAGTTATAGACTTCGTTTTCCTGGGAGAAAAACTCAGCCGGTTTCTGAGCCCCCAGTCTGTGATTTTCTCAAGCGCCACCCGAGCATTGGCCTCGATATCCGCCCTGGAGTCCGCCTCTATAAGGAGCGTCACGTCATCCGCATACGCTACCATCCCCACCCCTGTTGGCATGCTCGTTTCCAAAAGGTCGTTCAACAACACGTTCCATAAAGTCGGGCCGAGCACTGAGCCCTGTGGACACCCCATAGTAGAGGTTTTCCACACTGCATCGGCTCCAACGAACATACCTACTCGTCGGTTGCGAAGTAGGAACATAGACAACGGTAGATGTTGGGTGGGCAGCCTCCCTGCTTGTACTTAAGCAGTACCATTGGCCACCACGCGTTTTCGAAAGCCCCAGATATGTCCAACGTGATCGCGTGTACGTACTTGTGTGTGCTGGTGTTCACTGTTAATTGAATAGCGTTCAGTGCCGTTATCGTGGACCTCCCTTTCATACACCCATGTTGACGGGTTGATATGCGACTGTACAGACCCGGAGTACATTCGCATATCAACTGCTCAAGCACCTTACCCAGTACTGGCAAGAGGGTGATAGGTCTATACGCCTTTGGGTCAGTCGCCTTCCCATCACCCTTTGGCAGTACTATCAAACGGCCTTCCTTCCATACATCGGGAAACACGCCCTCTTCTATACACTTACCGTACATTACAGTCATCTCGCTCGCGGCCACCTTCCACGCTGCTTTTACTATCCGAGCGGTGATCCCATCTGTACCCGGCGCCTTGTTCTGTAGGCTCCGGATAATTTGGCCGATCTGTTCCCTGGTGGGAGGGCCCACCGTTCGACCACTGGGCACGCAAGCTGCCACCAGGCGCACCTGTACATGATAGTCGGAGTCAGCCGCCCTGTCGTCGTCCGGACACATCACTGCCAGTATCACTCCCATAGCGCTGCGGATGCCAACAGCGTAGCCTTGCACAAGCTTCAACCCATTAATGACGTTCGCGGGCGGGCGCACCCTGCCGGTAGCAGCCCGGTACGCCATGCCCCACGGATCGTCATTCCCACTGTCGGCTAATTTCGAGAAGTGGTTGGTCTCCGCTTCCCGCATAGACTTCCTATATATCGTACGTGCTCGATGGAAGCGTCCTTTGCAGATTTCTTCTGCCAGTCCGCCCGCGCGCCGAGACTGCTGCCATTCCCGACGCAACCGTTTGTGCTCCCTACGAAGGCGATCAAGTTTTCTTGACCACCATTCGTGACCCCGCACCCGATTTTTCCCCTTGTTTACACCTAAACACTCCCCAGCTGTACGATCGAGCGTCGAGACGAACTGCTTGCATAGTTCTTGTGCTGGCTTTCGGTAGTCCAGCCTACCTACACGCCACGAGAGTGTTGTACAAAACCGATCCCAGTCCACACTTCGATCCCGGTACCTCGTTGGCTCTCTCCCTAGCTCTAGCTCTCCCTGGTGCCGTGCGGCTGATGGGTCGTCCTTTGCGATGGAGAACGTTATGAGCTGGTGGTCGCTTGTGCTCTCTTCTTCCCTGACTTTCCAGTGTGTTAATGGGACCCCTATGGTCGTTAATGTGACATCGATGTTGGAGGAACCGTTAATCGTCTTGAAAGTATCCGGTTCCCCCGCCTTATTGTGCACGAGGAGCCCCCTCGAGAGTATAAAGCTCTCCATCGCTGTCCTCCTCCTAGATATCCCTGCGCCTCTTCCCTCGAACTGCTCACGGCGACTGTGTCAAAGCGGCGAGTGGGTATTGGTATCGGCCTCGATGACAACTTGTTTTCCCCGGAGGACTTCTAGTACGCGGTCCAAGTGGTGAATGTGGATGTCAATGTTCTCGCTATACTGGAAGTACGCCGATAACACGTAGATGTCGCCGCCGTCCCCCCGGAAGTGTGCTACTAGACAGTGCGATGTTGAAAGTTCCGGCAGGATCAATCCCGCTATCCTGGTGCTGTTTAGGTAGATACCTGCCTTCCCTTCGTCCGTGCACTGCAGCAGCCCCTGCAGCTGGGACCTCCCATATTGTTCTTGAACAAGAACGATATCGAGACCCAGTCTGTGGGCGATTTCCGGAAGTTCCGCCGTCGCCGTTGCCGCTCCCTGGAGATTTATCTGCCCGACGTTCACATATCTGTGGTAAGCAGCCATAGTTGGTTCGTTGCCCTCTTCTGCGCCGCTATTCTGGCCGGACAAGTTAGCGCTGCGGTCCTGTGGTCGTCGCCTACCTTCCCTGCTTTGACACAGGTGGCGCCTCCTTCTTCGACTTGCACTCCTTATGGCCATACCCGACGTCACCGCACTTACTGCAAGTCTCCTTCTCTGCTTTGCAGTGCTTCATGGAGTGCCCATACCACTGGCATTTTGCACAGCAGGTGATGTCCAGGAAGTCCCTCACTAAACATCGTTCCCAGTCGATGTAGACTCTCTCCCTGGACATTAAACGATCCCTCCACTTAGCACTGCATGCCAGCATTTCAGTGGTGCAGGAGTCCTCTTTTGTCTTCTTATAGAAGGCCACCTTGGGAAAGCCTTCTTTGGGGTCCACATCGTTGAAATTCTGGGTGCGGAGCGCGCCCAGCAAGTCTTCTCCGTCCTTCACATGCCCGCTCACGTTCAAAATTTCAACTACCGGCGTCTTTTGGCCCGTCTCTTGCACCTTAAAGTTCGCCGGCATGGCCTTTCTGATTTTTTCTATATCCTCTCTATTCCTTGTCTGGAGGACATCTCCTGCGTTCCCCACTTTGCGCAGACGTGCCACCTGCAGCTTCATGGTATGTGGGTTTATTGCCTCCTTTAGAACGGCCTTGGTCTCCTCGGCTGTTTTAATGGAGCTGTCCTCCGATGGGTACACCGCTATTGAGGTACCCATACTCACTGGTTTTGGCTGTGTTGCTGTCCTCTCTGTTCGCAGCATGGTCGCGTACGTCTCCTTTTCCATTACAACCGGGACCCCCGCTTCTCCGCGGTAGGCCTTGGACTGCTCCGACGCTTTTAATAATCTGCCCGCGAGAGTGGCGACCACCACCGTGAGGCGCTGAACCTGGGTTCCAATTAGCCCCAGGTCTGACTTGTTGAGCTTATTTGTTGGGCCCGTTGCCGCCGACATTATGTTGCTCCCGGCCGTATTTGCCAGCTCAATAAGCTCCTCGAAGTCTTGCTCCCTCATTGATTTTGGTTCCGCCTCCTTCTCCTTTTCCTTTAACTCCCTCCTGGAGCTGCTAGCTACCGGCTCCAACCGGCGTCGGATTGCCTCCTGCAGCTCCTCAGGTGACTGTAGCGGGCGCTTCTCCGCATCCTGGCTCACCTCAGCCCCGCTGCTGAATCCTCCTGGAGGTGTCCTAGCCAAGGATTTCCTTGGCGTGAAGAGCGCTAACGCCTCAAGCTCCTCCAGCTCCTTCCGCTTCTCCTCAACCGCCTCCCGAAGGAGGCGCTCGGAATCCTCCATACTTGCACGTCAAAAAAATACGCAAGCAACAAATAAAATACACGCAAGAACAAATAAAAGGCAAAAAGAATCCTATAGCTACACTGAGTCCTGTCTCTTCCCTAACACTAACTAACTAAAGGCTCAATATCTACCTAATACCTAACACTAAATAATTCTTATAAGCTATCTAAATAATGTGAAGTCATTAAAGTATAATAAAAACACAAAAGAATATCAAATAAACAAAGTCATTAGCTAATTACTGCAAAATATGGTCCAACAAAAGAAATAACGTAAACAAAGTAATTAGCTAATTAGTGTCATAAATCACTGATAAAAATATGCACCTGTGGCTCCACCCACACTGCTTACAGTGGCGGACGTCGCGCTCAAGCTCCACCCACACAACGCAATTGGTCGAGAACACAACGAATCACAGAAACTTAGGGGGCCACTAACGCAGAGAGCACAAAACACGTCCACTCGCTCGAGAGCCGACGACGAGAAGTAGATAGGGACAGTGGGAATCTCGTTAATCCATTCATGCGCGTCACTAATTAGATGACGAGGCATTTGGCTATTTTCCTCCCGCTTCGTCGGTGTTTCGTGACCAATCCATTTTGATCATTAAGTTTTCACAAAAGGATTACTTGTAATCATTATGGATCCCCGAGGACACCACTGTCCCCCCCCCACTGACGTTGCAAAAATTTCGCCGTGGTTCGGTTCGATGTCTCTACTGGGGACCAGTCTCCTGAGTTTTGCAACCCAGGGTAAGAACTGGCGGGAAGAACCAGCGGGTCCGGCGTCAACTCTTACCGCAGGAGCCCGGGCCCTGACTCTGGCCGATCGCTCAAGCGGTTCTCGGTCATCTGATTGAACCGCGTCCAATTCATACACGACCCTCTCAACGCAACAATCGAAACGCTATCGAAGAACAACTCCTTCAGCCGCAGCAGTTTCTTAAGATCCATATAGGATGCTCTGCTCCATACACCGCGCCAGGATATGGTGCAAGAGGTAACGCTGATCTTTGCTGCTCCGTGCAGTCCCAAACGGCTGCGTACCCTCTCGATCAAGTCCCCGTGTTCGGCATATTTATTACGCTTCTCACGATGGGCTTGATCGAGCGGGCGATGGCCGGAGACTACCTGTGCGTCAACGATAACTCCCTCACCATCCCTTTTGCAAATGATGTCCGGCTTCCTAAGTCCTTTATCACCAGTCTGGACGTGGGGCTCCAGTTCAACGGTCCACCCTTGCTCCGATAACGCCGAGGCGAGTATCTTCACTACCCTGTTGTGTCTTTCTATCCGGTCGCCATGTGTTCTGAAACACTTTTGTATTATATGAGCCGTCGTCTCCCTGAGTCATAGTTACTCCCGCCGTTTACCCGCGCTTGCTTGAATTTCTTCACGTTGACATTCAGAGCACTGGGCAGAAATCACATTGCGTCAACACCCGCGAGGGCCATCGCAATGCTTTGTTTTAATTAGACAGTCGGATTCCCCTTGTCCGTGCCAGTTCTGAGCTGACCGTTGAACGGCGGTCGTACAGTACCGCGCCGATCGCGCACGAGACGAAACCGACGCGAACTTACGGCTAGGAAGATCCGCGAAAGGCCGGAACGCGGGTCCGGATTCAGCACGACGCGCGAGACCACCTTGCGATGGAGACACGCGCGAGCATCGACCAGGCCCGGCACCGGTCGCTTCCGCTTCCCGTCCAAACCCGACACGCCCCGGTCCTCAGAGCCAATCCTTATTCCGAAGTTACGGATCCAATTTGCCGACTTCCCTTACCTACATTATTCTATCGACTAGAGGCTCTTCACCTTGGAGACCTGCTGCGGATATGGAGCCGGCGCGACATCTCCACGTACATCCCTCACCTGAATTTTCAAGGTCCGCAGAGAGTATCCGGACACCGCCGCAAATGCGGTGCTCTTCGCGTTCCGAACCATATCTCCCTTCTATAGGATTCCATGGAACTCGAACGCTCAGGCAGAAAAGAAAACTCTTACCGGACCACTCGGCGGCGTCTTCAGGTCACTTTGGGTTACCCTGTCGTACACTCGCTTGAGAAACGAGAGAACGATTATTGAAACGGTTCCGCTGCCGGGTTCCGGAATAGGAACCGGATTCCCTTTCGCTCAAAGGGCGTTATTTATCATATACACAAAATATATATAAACACGCCGCATCGACATAAGATCTCTCCTTGAGCTTAGGATCGACTGACTCGCGAGCAACTACTGTTCACGTGAAACCCTTCTCCACGTCAGTCCTCCAGGGCCTCGCTGGAGTATTTGTACTACCACCAAGATCTGCACCGACGGAGGCTCCAGGCGGGCTCACGCCCAGACCCTTCTGCGCACTCCGCCGCGCACGTCCTACTCGTTACGGCATAATACGCGTTCTCTCGCGATCTCGCTTGGTTCAGATTCGATGGTGACATCTTCGCCATCCTGAGACCGGTTATAGTCTACCCTTTTATTGTTTGATCTTCCTTTACATGACTTACATACCCATTTATTTCTGATTCTCGAATCAGGACTGATATTGTTGCACTGTCGGTGATATAGAATAGAACACTTACTGCACTTAGAACTGTCAGCCACTGCGAAGAATTTCCCACAATCAGGACACTTGTTAGGCATTATTTGTTTAAGAAACTACTTAATATAATAATTATGATGTCAGAACGTGTAACACTTTCAAAACAAATGTTGTGGGTACTTTAAAATAATTCAAAGTGCAATATATTTATGTACAAATCCCAAAAATATCCCACTAACTAAGGTATTAAAACACTTAATAGGGGCGTACCAATCGTATATTCACCAGTTACATAATAAGTAAGGTCACAGTTCTATAATAAACTTAGATAATGCGTCCTTGATGGCTTAGGGCGACATCTATGAACAATATCAAACTGTAATCGGTTACAAACCCTAACATACCGGCCGCCATGGACGTAGTCCAGCCAAAACAACAATACTTACATATTATATGCAACTTATCAATACTATGAATCTTAATCTAAATCGTAAATTTAACAGCAAACATCAGTGACTTACAAATGAAGAAAAATATTCGCAGTGGTTACAAATTAAATACAGTTAATCTTATATATATAAAATCTACATATCTACTACAAATAAAAATTTAATCCTTAACAGGCAGTATAATCAATTTAGATACGGGCCGTTTAATAAGATTTCCCTTGTATTTGAGGGTGACTACGCGAGTAAGATTGTCCAAACCTGGATGTTTATCTACAATTAGACCAAAAAGCCACTTAGTTGGAGGTAAATCATCTTCCTTTACTAAAACCACACTACCAATATTTGGTTCTGGAATGGTAGCGTTCCATCTATGATGCAATTGCGTCAAGTACTCCTGAGACCATCTACGCCAGAAATCTTGAACCATTCTCTGAGCTAACTGCCACCTTTTTAGGCTACTTATAGTTGACATTTCATAGTTAGCATCAGGTACAGACACTAATGGTTCTCCCACCAGAAAATGCGCTGGTGTTAGAGGCTGAGGATCCTCCGGATTGTTGGACAACTGAGTCAAAGGTCGAGAATTAAGACAAGCCTCAATCTGGGACAATACGGTAGATAACTCCTCATATGTGAGTGTCTTGTCACCTACAATACGCTTAAGGTGATACTTAGTAGACTTTACGCCAGCTTCCCACAATCCTCCAAAATTTGGAGCACGAGGAGGGATAAAGTGCCAAGCAGTACCATTAGAGGATAAAAAATCAAGAATATCTTCAGCAACAGTAGACCTTTCCAAATTGAATAAATTCTTCAGCTCTCGTGCACTGCCAACAAAGGTAGTACCATTATCACTCCAAAGTTCAGCGACGTGACCTCTTCGAGCAACAAAGCGCTTAAAGGCTGCCAAAAAGGTTTCAGAAGTCATGTCACTGACTACTTCCAAGTGAATGGCACGTGTAGCCATACATATAAAAAGGCATATGTACCCCTTCATTGAGCGATGTCCACGGCCTTTGGTGGTACGAATACTGATTGGACCGGCATAGTCCACTCCACTTCTAAGAAAAGGTCGATGTGCTGTTACTCTGGACACGGGTAGCTGTCCCATCATCTGTTGGTTAACCTGGGCTGAATGGCGAATACAGATCACACATTTTTTAACAAATTGTCTTACAACACTTTTAGCTCCAATAACCCAGTACTTGCTTCTCAAATAGTTAAGGACAAGTTGTGGACCACCATGAAGAGTCCTTTCGTGAGCATCGTGTATAAGAAGGTAAGTAAAATGTGATTTGTGTGGAATGATTATAGGATGCTTCATATCATCGGACAAAGAACCATTATGCAACCGTCCCCCTACTCTAAGAATACCATCCCGTCCCAGAAATGGATTCAACGAGGTAAGTTTACTTGTTTTATTTAATTTTTCATTATTCTTTATATTTCCCATATCTTCTTCAAAATTTTCTTTTTGACAAATCTTAATACAAATCATAAGTGTTTATTGTAATTCTTTAGCAGTTAAAATGTTACTAATGTACCTTTCATTTTCAGGTTTGTTCCAGTACAACACTCGACGGCAGAAGGACAACACTCTGGTAAGTTTTCTTAGAGATGAAAATCTCGAAAATATATTTTCGTCTTTATCACTAGTTACAGTGTGACTACTAATCTTATGTTTGCGTTCTTCCAAAGATGTGTCTCTCTCTTCTCCCTTGCTACAATCTATGTACCTACTGTACAACCACTCAGGGCCCAGTTTCCAGAGGTCATTGTGTACAAACTCTGTTGCAGATAATCCCCTGGAAGCGCAATCAGCGGGATTTTCTTTTGATATAACATGGGACCACTGATTTCCATCCAACAAGGTATGTATTTCGGAAACTCTATTGGCAATGAAGGTCTTCCATCGACTTGGATGGCTTCTGAGCCAAGCCAAGACGATAGAAGAAGCCGTCCAAGCGTGAGTTTGATGTTTAGGAACATCAAGAATGAGACCAACTTCATCTAAGAGTCTTGCTAGCAAAACAGCTCCACACAGCTCAAGACGTGGAATTGAGACCTGTTTTATGGGTGCTACCCGAATTTTTGAAGTTATCAAACTCACATGCACGTTGCCACTATTATCAATTATGCGAGCATAAACAACAGCTGCATAGGCTGCGTTTGATGCATCACAGAACCCATGTAGTTCTCGACATTGATCAGTTAAATTCGATCGTATCCATCGAGAAATGCGAAAGGTTGTAAGAGATTTCAAATCATTCCTGAACTCCAACCAGCTTTTAAGCAATGACTTAGGAAGCTCGCTATCCCAATCAACGCCAGATAACCATAGCTGTTGGATAAATATTTTAGCCTTGGTCACAACTGGCGCTATCCAACCCAATGGATCGAATAGACGAGCAATGTCGGAAATAATCTTTCGTTTGGTTATTGGTGATTCCACCGAAGAAAGCTTGACAGTGAACTGAAACTTGTCCTCTTCTCTATTCCAGGTGAGTCCTAGTATTTTCATTACTTCATCAATTTTTATTTCCATGGCTTCATTAGACTCGCTGTTTTCCGCCTTAATCTCTTCAAGCAACTCCTGACTATTGCTAGAAAACTTTTGTAATGGAAATCCACCACGATTCAGTAATTCCGTCATCTCTTCATATATTTGAATGCCTTCGGCTACCGTATGACATCCGGACATTAAATCGTCGATATATAACTCCTTTAGTATTATATTTGAAGCCAACGGAAACTCTTTACCATCCTTACGGACCAGTTCTTGAAGAGTTCGCACAGCCAAATATGGTGCTGATGATGTACCAAAAGTGACTCTTAATAAACGAAAATGTCTTATTACATCGTTTGGGTCATCACGCCATAATATACGTTGATAATCTGCGTCGCTCTCCGCCACCTTCACTTGTCGATACATTTTGACAATATCTGCGACGAGTGAAATCGGGTAACAACGCCATCGCATGAGTAAATGTCGTAACTCAGGCTGAAGTGTGGGACCAACCATTAAGTCATCATTTAATGATACCCCGTTGAATCCCTTGCATGAAGCGTCAAAAACCACACGAACCTTAGATGTAAGTTTGTCTTGACGTATCACCGCATGATGTGGTAGGTAAACAGCGTCTGGTTTATCAACATCCTGTGCTAAAACTTCTTCCATATGACCAAGATCAAGATATTCGTTAATTACCTTAGAGTACTCAATTTTAAGACCAGGATTTTTGATTAAGCGTTTTTCTAACATAAGAAATCGCTTAAGAGCTATATCTCTTGAGTTACCAAATTTACATTGCGGATTATCCGACTTAAAAGGAAGTTTGACAATAAATCTACCAGTTTCATCCCTAGAAGTACTTTCCTTGAATAGCCTTTCACAATTTTCTTCCTCTTGAGTGAAATACTTCTTAGGTTTACTTGATTCAGATTCCAACTCCCAGAATTTTAATAATTCGTTCTCATTACAGTGTGTCAAATGCATGCTAACTACATTGTCACACGTCCCGTTCCTAATTACAGTTTCTCCGTTGTGCATTTTGCCAGAGAGGATCCAACCAAGTGGTGTTTGCTGCGCAATTACAGATCCTGGCGGACCCCTGACTAAACCTTTCAACAATATTTGGCTATACACGTCTGCACCTAAAAGAAGATCAATCTTGCTAGGTGTGTGGAACGAGGGATCCGCCAACTGCATGGACAAAAGAGTTGGTAGCATTTGAACATCAACTTTCTTACTAGGTAAGAATGTTGTGAGTTTTTTCAAAACATGAGCCTTGATTGTAATGACAAAGCTCGGATCTAGACGTGACTGTATTTTCAAAACTACAGAGGACTTTGATAACAAAGTTAAACTCTGGTCGCCGCCAAAACCTGACATAAAATTTGTCTCAGAATGCTTTTTGAGACCAAGCAGTTGAACTGCAGCCTCTGTAATGAAAGAGGCTTGAGACCCTTGATCAATCAAGGACCTCAACACAACCGGTGTAGTATTAGCTTGTGAAACTGCTTTCACTAAAGCAGTCGCTAACAAAACTTGATGGTTTGTGTTTGAAAAACAAGATAAAATAGGACGATCAGTACCCTCACCTTGAGCCTGGGAAGAATGAATAATGTTACCTACTACCGAAGTATTTCCTTCACCAGGTTGATCAGCTTGCGTTAAGCTTGCTGATTTGGGAGATTTGGTATGAAGTAAAGTGTGGTGCTTTTTCTTACAAATTCGACACCTTGTAGATTGATTGCATTGGTATACTGAATGATTAGGTGTCAAACAATTAAAACATAAATGCTGGGTTTGGACAAAATTACGCCGTGAGTCAACCGTTTCCTTAGAAAATTTCTTACAATTAAATAATTTATGATTTTCAGAGCAAAACACACAATTAAAACTAGTAGTGGCGACATGAGTACACGTAGGTTTCTCTTGCTTAATTAATTTAGGGTCTAAAAACTCCAAGGACCTAAACCGATTTTGTAAAAATTCCTCAAATGATGCCATAGTTGGTAAATCAGAAATCTCGGTTGCCTTTTGTTCCCACTGTTTACGTGATTCTGAGTCTAACTTTTGACTTATCAGAAATATAATTATTATATCCCATGACTTTACATCGATACCTAAGTTTTTTAACGCACTCAAACATTCTTTAGTAGTATCTAACAAATTTCTGATTGCACTCGATGACTCAGACGACAGAGCTTTTTGATTTGTTAACCTTTTAAGAATACAGTTAGCTTGAAATTTTTTATTATTATACCGGCTTTCTAACTGCTCCCAACAAATTAAATAATTATCCGCAGTACATGAAATGTGTATCACCAACTGCTCCGCCTCTCCCGTGAGACAACCCTTAAGATAGTGCAATTTTTGTACATCATCAATGGTAGTCTCATTATGAATCAACGATAGGAACAAATCTCTAAAACTTGGCCACTCCGAATATTTACCAGTAAATTTAGGTATCTCAATCTTAGGTAATTTAACATTGCTCTGATTCGTTTTATTCTCAACGGATACAACATTTGACTTTTTTAATATTAATAATTTATCTTTCAATAATGACTTATAATCTAGATACATTTCCTCACAGTTATCGAACACTTCATTTAAAACATAATCATTTTGTATCAACACATCCTTTTTCATTTCATAAACAATTTTTTGATGATTTGAGAAGAAAGAAGACCACAATTTCTCTAAAGCTTCTAAGCGCGTTTCAAGATAACCTATGCTTATTCTTTCCTTTGGAGATTTTTTAAAGTTACATAAATTTCTTTCAATTTTACTTAAAATATCATCCTGAAGTTTAATATAATTATCACCCATGACTAAAAGTTAAAACAACTAATCTAGTTTAAATCGAAAACAATATAAAAATTGAATCAACAAAAATCTCAAAAATTTTAAAATATTTTTCTAAGTTAAAGACAAAATCGTTGAAATTTTTCTAAGTCTTTTAACACTATTCTTTTCACTTTAAAATCGGGCATAGGTTCCCCGTCGGATCACTTTTTAACAAATTATTCTAAGTCCTAAACACTTTGAATTTAACAAGTCAATAATAACTTCTATCTTGAATTTTCTAAGTTAAATCTTCCTAGTAATTAAAGTTTAAACTTGTACTCACGATTAATCTTCGGTAGTTGTCCCACACATACACACACTTAACTTCTGACGTAAGATGACATATGACAAGTGACGTTACTTGTCTTTGGACGGCACGTGGGTTGCTGTGACAGGGGGTGCTCCCCTCTGTAATTGCTGCTCCTCTCCAGACAGGTGTCCCAGGGGGTGCTCCCCTCTGCAATTGCTGCTCCTGACGCCTCTCCAGACAGGTGACTAAGGGGGTGCTCCCCTCAGTTTTTAAAAGTTCAGGCCCAAATAGGTGCTCCCTCGGTACATCGAAGAGTACCGATCACCACAAACAGGCGGTTACAAAACCTAACAATTTAAATATTAAAATTTAACGAATTGTCGTTGTAACGAAATTTGCCGAATTAGTCACTAGGACGCGGCCTCCAGAGATGGAGGAGGAGGCCGTCTCGGGACCGGAGCGGGCTTCGGTTGGGATGAAGCGAGTGGTGGCCGGACTATAGGTGCCGGAGGTAGCCTAGCCTCCAAACCGGCGAACCGCCCGTCCATCATCCTCCAAACTGCGTCAATTACTTGACGCAGGTGTGCGTCTGATGGCGTACGGGACGGAGCAGTCTGTTCCGGAGCAGAATTCGGCTGCTCCGAGTGCTCTGACCGCGCTCGTGCTTGAAATTGGGCGAATTGTGCGCTTAGGTCAGTGACCTTCTCTGTCAGGCGCTCATTCGCAGCACGAAGACGAACTACGTCCTCCACGAGTGCGTCCACTACACTAGAGATCATCGCTGAGGAGTCCTTTACGACCCTAACAAAGGGACCTTTAAGGTTAGTGGCCTCGGTGGCCACTTTGTTGATGATGGCCACCGCATAGCTCATCCTCTCCTGTAAAGACGCCGGTGCTTGGGAATCAGAATCCCCCACCACCGGCGCCCGGATCTTCTCCAGAAGATCAGCAATTTCCTCTTCGGCGATGATCTCGCCTTCTACACGAGCCCTGTTGTAGGCCCCCGCTCTAGAGAACGCGGAACCTGCTGGGGCCGGGACTGGGGTACGTGACTGCCCTCTTAGGCTACTTGCCACCTTAGGAGGCAACAAGCCTTGGGGTGCGTCACCCTCCTCTTCCCTCGGGTGACCCCGCTTGCGGGTCTCGGCATCAAGCTCCGCATTTCCGACCATTGTGCCTGATGACAGTGGTGTAGGAGACCGTCCTCTCAAGATCCCATCGACCTTTGAGCGGAGGCGCTCTGATTTCCGACTACCTCTCCGAGCGTCTGCTAGGGGCTCCTCTAATAGAGTCACCTCAATTTCGTCGTCGGTCGACGATTTTCCGCTCTTTTCACATGTGTTCTTCCTCTCATTTGATTTATTTGATTTTGTTTTATTTTTTGATTTGTTCATCTTTGTTCCCACGAGTGGGGGAGAAATAAAGGTTGACCCGGGCAGAGAATCCCAATACCCGGGCAAGCGTAAATTTGTGCCCAACCGAGGGGTCCGCAGGTACCCCG
The DNA here is from genome assembly GCF_905404315.1 of Leptidea sinapis. Lineage (NCBI taxonomy): Eukaryota > Metazoa > Arthropoda > Insecta > Lepidoptera > Pieridae > Leptidea > Leptidea sinapis. The sequence continues at coordinate 433,917 of NC_066285.1, read as the reverse complement.
GCTGGTGCGCTTGCGACTGAACTACCCATCAGCCATGCATCCCCTGGCCATGCACTAGAGCACGGGATTCGGGGTGATTTTTTGAAGAGGTTTTCTTCCTCACCGTCCGGGCGGCTAAGCCAAGACGGGCTTACTGACGGTGGCAGGAAAGCTAGGTTTTCCCACCTGCTCGGAGGCAAGTTGAATGCACACCGAGCCCGTCCTCGATGCTCAACTATGAGCCCCCCCCAGTCAGGTTGCGTCCCAATTAGTTCTTAAGGAAAGAACTAGTTGGGAGCAGCCTCACTAAGTCCAGTTGGCTTCCCCAAGGTGCTGGATTGCACCCCAGGTACTGAGCCCTTCCGCCACGACAAGGCCAGGACCCCGTGGGAATAGACACCCACAGGTGGAAGGGAACCTAACCTAACCTTACCTTACCTAACCTAACCTAACCAACACAAGTATTAACAGCAGCCGGGAGGATTCACGTGGACTTACAAAGAGTGTGGGTGGAGGACCAATCCCCTCTGGTCCAATGTACAATGTGTTGAAGCTATTGCTTAAATGTAAACGCAACCTAAAAGTTTATTTTGTCTGTGCTCAGTGTGACATATGTAATGTCAAATAGACGTCAGCCCTTTAACTTCCGGTTCTCTGCTAATGGTCATTGGTAATGTACGTACTTGTCTTGTTTGTTATCGCTCATAGTATTAAAATCAAGTGTAATCTCATCGCAGTGTTTTTATTCCTATCATTTTTCCTAACATGGTAGCAGAGCGTGGTTGGGAGAATAGGAAAAAATATTTATTTCGGCGAGATTACGCGTACCAATTTTTCATCACGCACGCGTTACTTCCTTGCTTCGGTGAACAACATGGCGTCCCCGCTTGCACAAGGTATGGAGAAACTAAAAGGGGCAGAAAACTACTCCACTTGGAAGTTTACTATGCGCATGCTATTAATTCACGAGGAATTGTGGGACTTCGTTGAAACCAATAACGAAAGCGACAAAAATAAAGGTGAGAAAGCGTTGGCGAGGATCGCGCTCTCTGTGGCACCGACGGTAATACCGTACATCCGTTCTGCCAAAACCGCGTTTGAGGCGTGGAACATACTGAAAAAGGCTTATGAAGGACGTGGTCTGAGCAGAAGATTGGGCCTGCTGCGGAGTCTTTTCAGCACCAAGTTGAGTGAAAATCCCTCGATGGAGTCATACCTACACAAAATTAAGGAGATTTCTCACCAACTGGAGGAAATAGAATCACCTCTGGATGATGAATTTGTTGCAGTGATAATGTTGAGTGGACTCACAGAAGACTACGACCCGCTCATCATGGCAATTGAGAATTCTAGTTCCAAGTTGACGACCGATACCATCTCCTCTAAACTATTACAAGAGGTACAAAGGCGTGAAGACAAGAACGAAGGTGGTACAGCCTTAGTCACCACACACACACAGAAACAATTCAAATGTTTTAAGTGCAACGGCAAAGGACACCTTTCTCGGAACTGTCCGGAGAGAAAGATTGCAACTGCAAGCAACTACAGTAGCAGCCTGGGAACGAGGCATCCACCGAGGAGCTCGCAGAAGAAGGTTCCTGTTAAAAACAAGGCGCTTGTGACGGCTCTCTCTGTGAATGTGAATAGTAACAAGTGGTACATTGATTCCGGAGCCACTAATCATATGTGTAACAGTGCAAAAGTGATGGTAGGATGTGATCCGAAAAAAACAGTGGATGTGTGCATTGCAAACGGTGCAAAGCTATCCACTGCGGGGTTAGGTCAAGTAAAAGTGCAGCTGAAAGACTGTGTAAGGACAATAAGTGATACTTATTATGTTCCTAATTTAAGTACTAATTTGTTGTCAGTCAGTGCCATGACCAAAAAAGGTTATATTGTTACTTTTGATAGTACATCATGTACTATCTATGATAATAACGAGATTTTAGCTACAGGTACCCATGTCAATGGTGTCTATCAGCTAGATACTGTGTCTGATAGCGTTTGTACTGCAGAGGAACAGGAGTGCAGTATGATGGCATCAGCTGCGGCAGACTTGAAATCCCAGGAAGTGTGGCACAAGCGGCTCGGTCACCTTAATCTAAGAAGTATGCAACTTTTGCAAAAAGGTATGGCAATTGGCGTTCATTTTAATACTTCTGATTTTCAGCAATGTGTGTCTTGTGTTGAAGGAAAGCAAAGTAGACTCCCTTTTCCTAAGAAATCAAGTAGTAGAGCGACAGAAGTGCTGGGTTTAATACATACAGACTTATGTGGTCCCATACAGGTTCCCTCTATAAGTGGTGCTAGGTACATACTTAGTTTCATCGATGACTACACAAGAAAGCAGTTTGTCTATTTTTTGAAATCAAAAAATGAAACTTTTGCTAATTTCAAAAAATTCAAAGCCCTTGTGGAGAATGAAACTGGGAAGAAGTTAAAAGTTCTTAGAAGTGATAGAGGCGGAGAATATATGAGTTCTAAATTTAAGGAATACCTAAAGACCTGCGGGATCAAACACCAGAAGACCATCCCCGACTGCCCACAACAAAATGGCGTCGCGGAACGGGCCAATAGGACGGTGATGGAGAAGGTTAGATGCATGCTGCGTGACGCTGGACTGGAAAAGAAATTCTGGGCAGAGGCAGTGAACACAGCAGTCTACTTAAAGAACCGCAGTCCTACCAAGGCCGTTCCTGGTGAAACCCCCGAGGAGAAGTGGACAAACAAGAAGGTAAATCTAAACCATTTAAGAATTTTTGGTTGTGTAGCTTATTCTATGGTAAAGAATAGGAGGAAACTTGATCCTAAAAGCAAACCATATATTTTTGTGGGATACAATGAAGAGTCGAAAGGCTACCGACTAATAGATACTGAGAACCACAGAAACTGTGTCAATTCTCGCAATGTTGTGTTCATAGAAAATAAATTTTGGAACAAAGACATGTCACATGATGATAGTTTCAAGCAACATCCTATTGTTGACATCAACAGTCTGATTTCTAATGAAATTCAGCAATCAGAATCATCCACTGTGAGTTCTGATCAATCTGATGACATGAGATTATCACAGAGAGAGGAACAGAGGATCAGCATGATCACACTGTATGATTCTGAGAGCGATAACACAAGTTCTGAAACGGAGAACTGTTTGGATTATACTTACGTTCCAGGAGATGACACGCTGGCTCAAGCAGAGCAGGAAGACACCTCCTACGAAGAAGCTGATGGGTCCTGCCTAATTGCTAATTTTGTGGCACTGGCTGATGGTTACCCTGATGATCCGCAGACTGCAACCGAAGCACTGAAGGGACCGGATTCAGACAGTTGGCGGAGGGCAATGACAGATGAGTATAATTCATTCATTAAGAACAAATGTTGGACTTTGACAAAACGTAAACCTGGCCATAAGCCCGTTCAATGTAAATGGATTTTTAAAAGGAAATATGGTGCTAATGGTGAGCTCATAAAATTTAAAGCTCGTTTGGTTGCCAAAGGTTATACCCAGAAATATGGTATAGATTACCAGGATACTTTTTCACCTGTAGTAAGGTACTCCACAATAAGAATGCTTCTTGCTCTAGCAGCAGAATACAACTTGGATTTGGAACATCTTGATGTGAAAACTGCTTTTCTCAATGGAGATCTTGAGGAAACAGTATACATGGAGCAACCAGAGTGTTTCAAGGTTAAAGGGAGCGAAGATATGGTATATAAGCTCGACAAGGCTGTGTACGGCCTTAAACAAGCTTCCAAGTCTTGGTACGATAAAATTACTAAGGTGCTCTGTGACAAATTAAAGTTCTGCCGCTTGACTTCTGAGCCATGCGTATTCTTTAAGTGTGAAAATGGATCAATGATGATCATAGCGTTGTATGTGGACGACTTGATTGTATTTTCATCACCAGATTTTCAAGGAAAGGATAAAATAAAGAAGGAACTACAGGAGGAATTCGAAATCACTGATCTAGGGCCAGCTCAGCATGTACTTGGCATGAAGCTGATGAGGGAAGATAACAAAATTTACCTAAATCAGTCGAACTACATCCAGAAGGTACTGAAAAAGTTTCGCATGGAGGACTGCAAACCAGCTGCAACACCCATGGAGACAGGTCTTAAACTTACCAAAGAACCCAAGCAGTACGAGACCTACGACTACAGAGGTTTGATTGGTTCTTTGATGTATGTGGCAGTTTGCACCAGACCTGACATCAGTCATGCAGTTAGCTACCTCAGTCAATTCAATGATTGTTTCGGCGAAACTCACTGGAAAGCTGCCAAAAGAATACTACGTTATTTGAAAGGTACAATTAATTTTAACCTTGTATTTTCCAAATCAGGTTTGAACATTTCAGCCTACGCAGATGCTGACTGGGCGTCAGACAACATCGACCGTAAATCGTTTACTGGCTTCATTTTTACCGTGGGCAAGTCCGTTGTTGCTTGGGAGAGCCGCAAGCAGCGCACTGTTGCTCTGTCAAGCACTGAAGCAGAGTACATGGCGTTGTCAGACACATGTAAGGAAGCTTTATTTATTAGAAAATTTTTATTTGAAGTTTTTGGTACCATGGCTAAAATCACGATTTATAATGACAATCAATCTGCTATTAAGTTATGTAAAAGTTTTGTATTTCATTCCAGAACAAAGCACATTGATATACGTCATCATTTTATTAAAGAAATTGTTAATAAAGGTGTTGTTGAAATAAAATACTTGTCAACTGCAAATATGTTAGCAGACATATTAACTAAAGCACTTTGTAAAGAAAAGCATAATTATTTCACAAGTCAGTTGCTAACAAGTTCATAGGTTAACTTATAATGTTTGTGTTTTAACTGAACTAAGTTAGAATGTAACTTTGTTAAGTTGTAGTTTATGTTTAGCTTGCGTTTAAGGGCCAGTGTTGAAGCTATTGCTTAAATGTAAACGCAACCTAAAAGTTTATTTTGTCTGTGCTCAGTGTGACATATGTAATGTCAAATAGACGTCAGCCCTTTAACTTCCGGTTCTCTGCTAATGGTCATTGGTAATGTACGTACTTGTCTTGTTTGTTATCGCTCATAGTATTAAAATCAAGTGTAATCTCATCGCAGTGTTTTTATTCCTATCATTTTTCCTAACACAATGTGCCTTGGCTGCGGACACAGCCGCAAGCAATGCCAACGAGAGACGGAAGTGTGCAGCCACTGTGGAGGTTCGCATCTAAGGTCAGACTGCCAGATTTGGAAAAGTGGAAAGCCTCCAAAGTGTGTGAACTGCAAGGAGTCTGGTGACAAAAACGCGGAACATGGAGCGTTTAGCAATGACTGTCCCACACGACGTGGTTGGGATAGAGCAGCAAAGCTCTGTTACGCATATTGTTAAGCCAAAGACAATGACAAGAAAAAGGGTTTTCTCTTGACGCAGGCGAACCTTCAGAGAAAGAGAATCGCCACCCAAGAGTTCATAAAAGAGGCGAGTAGTAGAGGGATAAATGTAGGACTACTACAAGAACCTTACACGGGGGCTAAAGGACAGATGTCTGAAAGCCCAAACTATAAAATAGTGCAATGCGGTCTCACAAGGACGAAACCAGTAAAGGCGGCCATAATTGTTTTCGACGAACAAATAGAGGTCTCACAAAATCAGACACTGAATACGGAGAACATTGTAGTCGCAATCCTGAAAACCGAAAAGTGGGAAATTGCATTAGTCTCCGTATACCTTGAAGGCGATGAACCCATCAAACCACACCTCGAACATCTGCAAAGCATCTCGAAAAACTAAAGACCAAGATGGTGGACGGTGATATCCACTAGCATAGTGGATATCACCGTATGCACAACGGCCCTCCTTGGAAGGGTGACGGAGTGGCGTGTTGATACAGGAATCACCAGCTCAGACCACAATACTATTCTAGTCAAAATAGAACTAGAAAAATCCGCATTGCAAGTCCTGCCCAAAACAACTCGCAAATATAAAACAAATAAAGCCAAATGGTTGGACTTTAAGATCGAGCTTAGAAAAAATATGGAAGAAAAGTTACTAACAGAGAGCGCTATAAACGAAATAAATAGCAAAGCTGGAGTAGACGAAATAGTGAGTAGATACACGGGTGCCATAGCCAAAGCCGCTGATAACACCATCCCACGTATAAAAGGCGGAAAGAAAAAGCTAAGTCCACATTGGTGGAATGAAATGATAGAAAATTTAAAGAAGAAAATGACAAGGAGGAATAGAAGAATCTCATACGCACCTCCAAGAAGACGAGAGTTCGTGATAATAGAATAACTTCAAGCAAAAAAGATATACGAAGACGAAATAGAGAAAGCGCAGACTGAAGGTTGGAAAAAGCTTTGTAGCAAGAAAGAAGGTGAAAGCGTTTGGGATAGGGTATATAGGATTATAAAGAAGGCAGGAAGGACCAGGGAAGATATGCCACTGGTAGAAAAAGGCATAGCGCTAAGCGCCGAAGAATCAGTGCAACTACTGGCTCACAAATTCTTCCCGCCAGATAATATCGAGGTCGATGATGGAATCCACCGAAATATTAGAATAAAGGTTGAAGAAAAGTCCAGCAGCTCGCGCGATAGCGATAGTGAAGTGCCTTTTACAAAGGCGGAGCTCATTAGCATAGCGCGAAGCTTCAATCCGAGGAAAGCTCCGGGAGCCGATGGACTCACAGCTGATATCTGCTATGCAGCAATCATGGTGAACCCGGAGGTTCCCCTAGCTATCTTCAATAAATGCCTAGAGCTGGGCTGCTTCCCGAGGCCTTGGAAAGAAGCCTCAATTATAGTCCTTAAGAAACCGGGGAAGGATGATTACACGGCCGCAAAATCGTACCGACCAATAGGCCTCCTGCCGGTCATGGGGAAGGTTCTGGAAAAGACTGTTATTAACAGAATAAGACATCATATACTCCCCAAGCTGAGTAGGAGGCAGTACGGTTTCGTTCCGGGCAAAAGCACGGAGGATGCTCTCTACGATATCATAAACTACACGAAAGAACGCATCCGCAGCAAAGAGATCGTTCTAATGGTGTCATTGGATATCGAGGGGGCATTCGACAACGCATGGTGGCCGGCAATCAAGTGCCAATTGGCACTGAAAGGGTGCCCAGAAAACGTTAGGAGAATAGTGGAGGACTATTTCACAGAAAGGAAAATGGTGGTTCGCTACGGAAACAAGGAGCACACACGAAAACCCGAGAAAGGGTGTGTACAGGGGTCGATTAGCGGCCCCACATTCTGGAACATCCTACTGGACCCACTATTAGTCAAATTAGAAGAAGAAGGTGTTTATGTACAGGCTTTCGCGGATGATATTGTGTTGGTGTTCACGGGAAGAGACACACACACAATCGAAAACCGAGCGAACGTAGCCCTCGAAAAAGTAAGACTATGGGGTGTCATGAATAAGCTCAATTTCACTCCACAAAAAACCAACGCAATGGTTCTGACGCGAAGGAGGAACTATGACACCCCAAGGCTCAGTATGGGAGGCACTAACATCAGCCGGGTGAAAGAAATCAAATTACTCGGGTTAATTACTGACGAGGGACCCACGTTCAATAAGCATGTACATCACATTACAAAAAAGGCGGCAGAAATATACAAAAAAGTGGCAAAAATGGCGAAACTAGATTGGGGGATGAACGGTGATACAATAAACGAAATATACCGAGCAGTTATCGAGCCGATCATAACTTACGCCTCAGCAGCCTGGGCTCCGGCAGCCAAAAAGTTATGTGTCAGAAAAAAGCTCGAAGGTATACAAAGGCCGTTGGCGCAGAAAATAACTAAGACTTATCGCACAGCATCGCTAAATTCTGCGACGTTATTGGCAGGGATACTGCCCCTCGACCTAAGAATCAAAGAGACTGCAGCTCTTTACGAAGCAAGGAGGAGGGGGTCATCCCCGTTTATACGCGAAGAAGACCAGATCGAGCGAGCTGTGCCTGCTATTAAACTGCCACACCCCACGGAAAGACCGGTGATAACATACACTGTCGTCGAGGAGCCGGAAAAATTAGAAAATTCAAACTCGGTGAACATATATACCGACGGTAGTAAAACCGAACTAGGTGTAGGAGCCGCATGGTCCAAATGGCATAAAGGAAGGGAAATTAAAAACAAGAAAATAAAGTTGGCGCCTTACTGCACTGTGTATCAGGCGGAGCTTGCAGCTTTGTGCAGTGCGGTAAGAGAGGCAAAGAGTCATGGAGAGGATGTAAATATATATAGCGACTCATAATCATCCCTAGCTGCGATCGCAGGCGATCGCTCTCTCAATCCTCAAGTTGTTGAGATCCGCAGACACTTAGAAGAGAGCCGCATTGTCGGCCAAAACATACAACTCTTCTGGGTGAAAGCGCACGTTGGCACAGTGGGAAACGAGAGAGCGGACGAATTAGCGAGGAACGCTGCGGAAGTTTCAAAGGTTAAAGCGGCCTACACAGACTTTCCCCTGTCTTATATAAAAAAGAATATAAGAGAGGAGACAGTCAGGAAATGGGGGGAAAGGTATGACGAGGGTGATACGGGGAAGGTAACGAAATTATTCATTAAAAACGTTACGGACGCACGCACTTTATTAAAACAAGGAAGGTTTAGACCCGAGATGGCACAGATTCTCACAGGCCACGGCCCTTTCGCAGAGTACCTGTGCCGTTTTGGGCTGAAAGAAAGTCCGGCTTGTGAATCCCATCGAAATACAGGATGTAATGCATTTAATACTTGACTGCCCTATTTTCGGGCCCAAAAGGCTCGATCTGGAGCTCGTAACGGGCTTGGAGGTTAATCTCCAGGGGTTATCCGAGATGCTGGCGAGCAACAGACCGCAGTTGGAAAATTTTTGTAATTTAATAATAAAGAACACGCGTAAATTTAATAATAGTAAAGGCGGGGCGAGGACCGCGAGGCGGCGGGCGCCCACTTGCCAATGAATATTTAAGTATATTTACAGAAAAGTGCAAGAAGCCTGCCTCGCGGGCCAAAACCCACCGACTCAAAATTAAAAGAAATTATAGAATATATTTAAAGTTTAGATTAAACTAAAATAATAGTAATAACGTATTATTATCTTGTACGCCTTATATGTATAACCCTAAATTAAAAATATATACACCGAGTTTTATTAAGATGATGAGAGTGAGAAAAGAAGGATGGTAGCTTAGTCAACGTCCCCGGTGACAATGTAGCCGGGGGAGGTAGGCTGACTAGGGTGGAAAAAAAAAAACACTTACCTAACCTAACCTAACCCTAACCCTCCGCTGCCCCCCGCAGAAGCGAGAACTCGTGTGTAAGTGAGCTCCGTGCATAATTTCTTATATTAAAAGTTCTAAAAATTGCTAAAAGAGGTAAAAATTGCACCAATATAGAAGTGCTATACATCAAAGTGTGCGTAATTTTACGCTCTACAAAAGTGTGTGTACGCCATCGCTTAAATACATTTACTGTAAGTACAAAGTGAGAAAAAGTGCTAAATGTGTAACAGTGAAAATCTTTAAAAAATAACGCTGCGCATCAAGTTGCCATCCTACTGTACAGTTTACCAGGCCGAGCTTTTTGCCATACGCGAAGCCATGAAAGAAATTGAGAAATCCCCAAAAAGCACCTTCGGCATATATAGTGACTCAAGATCTGCACTCGAGACGATCACCAATCACCAAACTACTCACCCTTTAGCCGTAGATGTAATAAAAAGTATAAGCGTTGTGCAAAAGCAGAACAAATCGGTTTTTCTTGTTTGGATCAAAGCTCATGCAGGCCTGGCAGGTAATGAGCGTGCTGACCAGCTTGCAAAAGAGGCAACTGATTCAAAAAGGAAACCCGAATATGACCGCTGCCCAGTTTCATTTGTCAAGCGACAAATCCGATTGGAATCGCTTGACAAATGGAACTGGCGATACAAAAATAGTGAAACGGCAAACACAACAAAAACGTTCTTCCCCGACGCTATAGAAGTTCACAAAATCATTAGGAAATTAGAGATGACGGGAATCCTAACACAGATATTAACGGGCCACGGTGGATTCTCTGCATACCTACACAGATTCAAGTGTAAGGAGAGCCCATCGTGTCCTTGTGAACCCGGGCAGTCTGAAAGTGTCGAACATGTTTTATTGGAATGTCCAATCTACGCCAAGGAAAGGTATGAGTTGGAACAAATATTGGGATTAGACATAGATCAAACAAATGTAAGCACATTAATTAGTAATAAAATATATCAAAAAAATTTATAGAGTATAGCAAAAGTATAGTTAATAAAGTAATAATTAAAAATAAAACTAGTTAAGTAAAAATGAATAATATATATATATATATATATATATTAAGTATATATAATATTAGCATTATTAAAATAAGTCTCTAAAAATGTATGTTAGACTAAAAAATAACATAAGTTATAATGTATAATATATGTATAGTATGTAATATATGTAAAATATTGATAAGAAATGAAATATTGTAATACCTAGAAAATAAAGATGCCGAAGGGCCCTGATAAAAACATCGGGGGTTTAGCTCGCGGGCCGGGACATGAAAGCTCCCGGACAGGAAAAAAAAAACAAAACCTAACCTAACCTAACCTAACCTAGCCAGCAACTCTAGGAATATGAAAACCGAAATAAAAAACGGGATCACTGACGCGCTGGATCGGCTTTACCAGCTTGTAAAGGAAGCGCAAAATGAAGCCAAGATAAAGGCATCGGGTAGAATTAAAATCACAGAAGACCTGGGACAAGAAAAAGCCAGTTTAGATGCAACCTTTACCAGTGGAATTGACCCCAGTGTAATTGTAACAAAAATAGAGGAGCACACTAAGCTGCTTCATAAAAGCAACAGACAGAAAGAAGAATTAAAGTAAGAATTGGAGGTCAACAGAGAGAATTCAGGTAAACTAAGCTACGCAAAAATTGCAGCTAAAGAAATTAAAAGATCAATGACCGAAAATACATCCCTCCACTCCATAGTGGTTGCTTCCACTGACAAGACAGAGACTGGGGATGAGGTTTTAGGAAAAATTAGACAAACTGTGAATGCTAAAGAAAGGGGAGTCATGGTCTAAAGCCAGAAAGGCCAAAGACAGCAAAATAATTGTGGGATTCAGAACGCAAGAAGAACGACAAAAGTTCAAGGAAAAGCTGAGTGTGGAAGGAAATCTCGTAGTTGAGGAAGTTAAAAATAAGGACCCTCTGTCTTTATTAATAAACGTCCTAAAATATAATACTGATGAAGAAATCATCAGTGCTCTTAGAAAGCAGAACAGTGACCTTTTTGCAGGATTAAGTAAAGAGGAGGATAGAGTAGAAATTGCATACAAGAAGAAAACGAGAAACCCATACACACAACATATCGTACTAAGAGTCTCTTCGCAGATTTGATAGACATCCAGCTAATAAAAGTAGCAGATCAGTCTCCACTAGTCCAATGCACATGCTGTTTAGCTTATGGACACAGTAAGCACTTCTGCAAAGAAACTGTTGACAAATGCAACCATTGCGGTGGCACTCACACGAAGGTGCAGTGCCTTGATTGGATTGCAGGAGCAGCCCCATCATGCGTGAACTGTAGACTAGCTAAGCACCCTAACACGGAACATAATGCTTTTGATAGCGAATGCGTGGTGCGGAAAAGGTGGGAGGCAATGGCTAGATCAAAAGTAGCCTATTGCTAAAGTTGTAGGCAGCACTAATACAAGGACAAACATACCCACCAGAAGATATGCTGTGGCCCAGGCAAATCTCCAAAGAAAAGAACTGGCTACAGCGGAATTAATGATTGAGGCCGCCAAGCGAAAGCTTGCTTTTGTTTTGATCCAAGAGCCTTATGTGGGTGGGACGCGAAGAATGAAGAGCTATAGAGGTGTGCGAGTCTTTCAGTGCGAAGACAACGGTAACGAGACTGTCAAGGCGGCTGTGGTTGTATTCAGTCATGACCTAAACGTTATACAGTGTCCAGAACTCACCACGCATAACATCATAGTGGTGAGAATCCGTTCCAAAGCCTGGGAGATCGCAGTAGTCTCTTTCTACTTTGAACCCAAAAATCCCATAGAGCCATATTTAGTACAATTAAAACAAATTGTTGAGAAAGTCGGGCCAAATAAAATCATAATTGGAGGTGATTCCAATGCAAAGAATATCTGGTGGGGTAGCATTGTTAATGACAATAGAGGCATGGATCTGTCAGGAATCCTCGAAGAATTAGATCTACACGTACTTAACAGTGGGGACATACCAACATTTGACACAATTAGGGGCAGCAAAAGGTACAGCAGCTGCATAGATTTGACAGCTTGTTCTATGGAGATGCTAGGACTTATAGAAGATTGGAGAATGGATGAAGGAATGACCAGCTCCGATCACAATGCCATCCTCTTTCAAATACGCCTACAAAATGAGAAAGGTATCAACATCCAAAGGACGACACGACTTTATCACACAAAGAAGGCAAATTGGAACATTTTTGCTGAAAAAATGAACCAATTTCTAGCGGAAAACTACATAAAGGCCACAACAATAGATGAAATCGTGTCAAAACAACAGCTGAAAGACATGGTTAAAAAAATTTCAAAGTGCATAACCATGACTTGCAAAGAAAGTATTCCTTTGAAAACCAGTAATTCAAAAATTCCCGTGCCATGGTGGTCTGAGGAGCTCGCACTTCTAAAAGTAGACTTAAAAAGAAAGAAGCAGAGAATACGCAACACTGCAACAGATCGCAAACTAAAAATCTACAGAGAATACCTACAAGCGAAAGACGAATACGAGTCTCGTGCTAAGAGTGCCCAAATCACCAGTTGGAAAATTTTTTGCCAAAAACAAGATAGGGAGGGACTATGGGAGGGCATATATAGAGTAATCGGTAAGACCACCAAACGCCAAGAAGATTTAACCCTGAAAATGGACAATGTGTTCCTCAGCACAAAACAGTCAGCAGCTTTATTGGCAGAAACATTTTACCCGGAGGATGCCGAAGAAAAGGATAACTCGTATCATCGCCAAATTAGACAGCTGGCAAGTGACGTAAACGCTTTGAGTCAAAATGAAACGTTTGATCCACCGTTTACTGCATTTGAGCTGAAGACTGCGTGTGAGAGTTTCAATCCAAAGAAGGCTCCTGGAGCGGATGGTTTTACCGCAGACATCTGCAGGTACGCAATCTCCGGGAATATGGATCTGTTCTTTATTATTATTATTATTATTTGAAGAGGGTGGCTATTTCCTGATCCTAAAAGGTTCCTAGTAACACCGCGTCCAGAATTGGACTATTGTGTTCGCCACTCATACTAAAGCTCATCGTTAAGCCCTGCCGCCTTTACGAACCGCAGTAGTTCCTTGACGCGAGTGTTGCAAACACTATCTGGTGGTACGAAGTAGTTACCAAAGATTGTGTTACGCTTATGCATTAGTGGGCCGCAGTCGCAGAGTAGATGAATAGGTGTTTCATCATCCTCAAGGCAGAACCTGCAAGCTTTGTCGCTTCTGATGCCGACCACACTGAGGTGCATGTTTAAGCGACAGTGCCCGGTTAGCATCCTAATGAGTATGCATAGATTTTTCCTGTTCAATGATAGGGCTTCATTCGCATAGCTACTGTTGAATGCCCTTATCAGTGCTTTAGAGTGGTTTAAACCTGAAGAGTTGTTCCTTTAAGTGCTTCTTGTTTACAATGGTTACTCAGGGTGTGTCGGATGGCGCTCTTGGGCAGTCCACAAATGGGTTCCGGACCACATCGGACTGCTTTAGCCCCAGCTCTTGCGAGCTCATCGGCCATTTTATTGCCTATGATTCCGGCATGCCCTGGGACCCATCTCAGAATCACTCTGTTTTTCATGCCTAATGAATTCAGGCATTCAACGCAATTATTGACTAACTTAGAAGACGTCAAGTCAGCGTCTAAGGCCAACAATGCTGCCTATCAGAGTGAATGTATATGTTATGATTGAAGTAGCCTTTTTGGATATTGGTTTCCGCACATTCCAGGATGGCGTACACCTCTGCTTGAAATATGGAGGTAAAGCTTCACAGGTTTGTGCTGGATTTAAACCTGGGGCGTTCTCCATAGACCCCACAGCCGACTTCATTTTCCATTTTGGACCCATCGGTGAACCACATGAGGCTCCCGTCCTTCCACGTGACTTTGTTGTTCATCCAGTCGTCCCTGGAAGGTAGTTCCACGATATAGTGTTTAACAGAGATTAATTGTGGAATCATCTGATCAGGTAACATGCCTAATATGTGGTCTTGCAGAACTGAGTCCTCTAAGGTCCTAAGCGTTTGCGACATCCAGTTACATGAACCCCCCTGGGCGATTGCCCTCAGCATGCTTGCCTTCGCCTCTTGCTGTATGAACAGTGGAAGAGGCGGTAGGTTTAGCATTGCTTCAATGGCCGCACCAGGAGTAGACGTCATGGCCCCGGTTACCAACATACAGGCAAGCCTCTGCAGGCTATTTAGTCTGTCTGCAGTTGTTTTCTGGTTGGCTTTGTTCCACCACACAATGGAGGCGTATGTGATTGTTCACTGTTGTGTCTCCCTACCAGGCGTCGACATACACCCAAGGTTGTTTTAGCCTTTTTCACGGCTTTGTCGATGTGAGAATTCCATGTGAGTTTCTGGTCGAATGTGACTCCCAGATACTTAACCTCAGCTGAGAATTCCAAAGTGGAGCCGTTCAAGGTGGGAGACTTCAGTTTGTTAAGTGTCCGTTTCCTCGTGAATGGCACAATAACAGTCTTTCCTGCGTTGACTGACAGTTTGTTGGCTGTACACCACTGTGAGATGGTGTTTAGCGCCTTTTGCAATATAGAGCTTAGTAGGCTTTGGCAGAAACCTCTGACGATAATAACTAGGTCGTCTGCGTACCCTAGTGCATCAATCCTGAGTTCTGCCAGCTATGGAGGGAGATTAGAGCTTTGCGATTTGAGAGCATTGACCTTACCTATTTGACAGTGGTGGAGTCTACATTTTTGTTAATTAGTCCCTTCACTAGCGTGTCTGTCGGGGTATTGTCAAAGGCGCCCTCAATGTCTAGAAACGCACAGAGTGCAATCTGTTTGTCTTGTAACGCCTTCTCGACTCTATCCACAAGTTGTAGAAGGGCCGTTTCTGTAGACCTGCCTCTACTGACAGTAGGCGTGTTGAGAACTATGAATGGGCTTTAGGCTAAGAGCATCCTCTCTTATGTGTCTGTCCAAGACTTTCTCAATAACCTTCAGGAGAAAGGAGGTAAGGCTTATGGGTCTGAAGGAGCTTGGCAGGGAGTAGTCCTTTCTGCCTGCCTTAGGTATAAATAGTACTTTAGCCCTAGTCCATTGTTCTGGAAGATAGCCCCAGGCAAAGCTTACCCGGTATATCTTGACTAGTAGCGGTACTAGGATATCCAAGCCTTTTTGAAGAAGCGCTGGAAAAATGTTGTCTAGACCGCTTGACTTGTGGGGTTTCAGAGACTTGATGGCGCACCTTATATCCCGGGTATGATTCTCTTTGCCGCTCTACGCCAGTCCTCGTCAAGAGGCCGTTGTGTAGGCGTTGCTACAGATGGTTGATGGGTAGCCCCCGGAAAGTGATGGGCTATCAGTACTCTTACGTTTTCTACCTCGTCGGCTGTAAAAGATCCATCTGGTCTCTAAAGCAGGCCGATTTGGCTAGGTTTGTCCTTGGCGAGCAGCTTGTGTACTCGGGATCCTTGGGGAGTTTTAGATAAATCCTCGCAGAACCTCTTCCAAGATGCTCGTTTGGCCTTCCTAACTTCTCTGTTGTAATCTGTTAGGGCTTCTTTGTAGGGTTCCCATTCTTGGGTCTTTTTAGCCCTGTTAAACAGCCTTCTGGATTTCTTTCTTAGTTTGTTCAAGTTTGAATTCCACCAAGGCACTTTCCTGTTTGAGTGTTGTAAGGAGAGAGGGCAGCTAGCCTCGTAGGCGTCAGTGATGCCATCCGTGGTTACTTTCACTGCCAACTCTAGCTCATCCAGGGTTCTGATGCGCTTAGGGATATTCTCCAAATTACTCCTGAGTTTCTCTTTGTAGACAGTCCAGTTTGTTTTCTTTGGATCCCTAAACGTATATGTTTGTTTTTCGAGGCAAGCCAAGATGTCAAATGCTATGTGTCGGTGATCCGATAGCGAAATTTCATCACTGACTCGCCAGTTTGATATTCGCCTGGCAATGTTGTCGGTAGCGAAAGTAATATCTAGAAATTCCTGCCTGTTTGAGGTAACGAAGGTTGGCTTATTACCTCTGTTTAGTACCTGTAGGCCGTTAGTGTCTAAGAAATTAAGAAGTTGCTCACCTCTGTGGTTGACGTCGCTGCTTCCCCAAGTTGTGTGGTGCGCATTGACGTCGGCCCCGACAATCAGTTCGGCGTTGTTGCGTCGTGCATACTCGACCACTCTCGCCAATTCTGTTGTCGGGTCTCTTTCTTCATATAGAAGGTACGCCGAGCAAACGATCACCTTGGTGCCTTCCTAACCTTTGAAACAGATGTACGCCGCAACAAGGTCGTTGGTGCAGAACTCTGTAACAGGTAAGAAATTAGTGTTCTTGTTGAAGACTATGCAAACTCTGGATTTTGATCCGCTGGTATTATAGATTAACTTACCAGCGGTGTTCAGTCCCAGTATTTTGCCGGTGTTAACCCACGGCTCTTGTAGTAGGGCAAAGAGGATTTCACTACTCGCAAGGCATTTCTCCATTACTGCAGTAGCAGCTTTGGCGTGGTGGAGGTTTGCCTGGAGTATCCTCGCCCTTTTTCTGCAGTGCGTCATTGGATCCCACCGGAGGTGGAAGGCTTAGGTCGGTCTGTCTTCTGGTATGGGTGTTTCCGCCCGCGGCCAGAATTAGCCCGACTCTGATCCTTCCCTCCCCTGAGGGGACCTGAGACGTTCCTCGACATCGGCCCTTTGCCCCGGAACGTAGTTGTGGGGGCAGCCGGCCGTTGCGGGGTCCTTGAGATCCCGGATGTTCCCGGTCGCACAGGCCCGCTGGTCTGGGTGGGTTGCTGTCCACTCGCTGCTGCGGAACCCTCAGAGACGCCCTTGATCTTAAAATTGAGCTTTCTAAAACCAAGGGCAGCTCTGCACTCGGACTCTTTCAGAGTCTCCGCGGAGGGATCGTCCGAGGAAAAAGTGACCATTTGGCCTCCCTTGTCCTCCCTCGCGTGGAGCACCTTCCAGTGTTCGGTGTTCAGTCCCGCATTTTGTGCTCGGATCAGCTTCAGTGCCTCTTCGACTGTGTCAGCCTCAGTGTTCGGCAGAAAAGTCGTGGCTATGGAGGGTTTGGGCAGTTGTTCCTCCGACATGCATGAGAGCTCTGCCTCCGGCCACGGCTTCAGATCCTTGACTTTGTCCACAAGCCACTCTCGGCTGAAATCATTTTCGAAAGTCACCAGAATTCAGCCAGGCTTGTGGGCAAAGCCCAGAAATGTCGGCCCGGTACCTTGTTCAGCCCCGGTGATCAAAGCAAGAAGTGCGCGGCGCACTTTCCGCATTTCGTCCTCGCTCATAGTATGGGTATGTCGAATGCCCACACGTGAGGACCCGGTTACCTCCTTGAAGCTAGGTCTTCCCGAGGTTGACTGAGTGTCATCTAGCCTGGGTACCTTCTTCGGCTGGGTTTTCGGAGAAATCTCCTCTGACCTGCCACGTTTTTCAGCTTTCGCTTCAGGTGGTGGAGGGTTGTGACCTGCTTTCTGTAGGTCATTCCAAGGCATTTTGGCTAACGCCTTGGCTTCCTCTACAGGCATATCCGTATGGAGAAGCTTTCTGAATCTTTTCCGGGCTGCACCGGACAGCTTCTTTGGCTTCGTCTTTATATTTCTCAGTTTCGAGTCTGTTTTCGTAGGCGTTGTGGTTTCCTTAACAGTTGCCAGCTCGCCTGGGATTAGCCTCTCGACCTGAGGTAAGTTTTCGCTTCCCTTGGGGGCGTCTAGCCGCTCACCCTCGGGTTCCGAGATAGATAGGTTTGCACCTGTTAAACAAAATAGAATTTAATATTTTATTTTCCTCCACTTTGTTCCCACGAGAAGCTAGGGAAATAAAGGTCACAAATCAGCAGAGCCCCGCTTACTGGCCGAAGGGCATAAAATAACACTCCGAGATACCCAGGTATCGGAGGTACACCGTTAAAGTCTGAGCTCTCCCCCAGACACGCAGCCCTCGTCACGGTACGTCTCACAACATGGCTTGGATTCCCTCCTCCTTTATCCGGGCTTGGGACCGGCACCATACCAACCCTTTGATATAGGGAAGGATATGGAGGCGGAGTTATCTGTTCCTTACCCTATACAACAAGTGCCTAGAGAAAGGCCATTTCCCGAACATCTGGAAAGAAGCCACCGTGGTTTTCTTGAGGAAACCGGGTAAGGATGATTATCAGAACCCCAGGGCCTATAGGCCGATTGGTCTGCTCCCTATCCTGGGAAAGATCCTTGAGAAACTGATAGTCACAAGGATCAAGTGGCATCTAGTACCGAGAATTAGTACTCGTCAGTTTGGCTTTATGCCCCAGAGAAGCACCGAGGATGCTCTTTATAATCTAGTGAACCACATCAAGCGAAACATAGAGCAAAAAAAGCTCGTAACGCTAGTCTCACTGGATATTGAAGGAGAATTTGATAGTGCGTGGTGGCCAGCCATTAAAGTCAGATTGGCTGAGGAAAAATGTGCGGTTAATATGAGATAAATACTTGATAGCTACTTGGACTCTAGAAAAATCAGGCTTAGGTATGCTGGTGAGGAACACGAGAGAAACACCCAGAAAGGCTGTGTTCAGGGATCGATTGGTGGCCCGATACTATAGAATCTGCTCCTTGACCCCCTGTTGCATGGCCTGGCGAAGGAAGGTATATACTGTCAGGCATACGCAGATGATGTGGTGATTGTTTTCGCCGGGGATACGGTTTGGAAATATCAAGACAGGCCAATGCCTCTCTGTCCTATGTTAGAGAGTGTGGAATCCGTAATAAGTTGAATTTTGCGCCACATAAAACTTGCGCAATGGTGCTTACAAGAAAACAAAAATACGATGTCCCTCTAATCAGGATGGGGGGGATTGACATTGGAATGTCGAATGAAATAAAAATATTGGGGCTCATTTTAGATGATAAAATGACATTCAATACCCACGTGGAAACTGTCTGCAAAAAAGCAGCGGACATGCATTGTGCAGAGCCGCAAAAGTCAGTTGGGGACTGCACCCCGAAGTAATTAGGATTATTTACTCGGCAGTAGTGGAGCCCGTGATTTTGTATGCGGCGAGTGTATGGGCGCCAGCGGCAAAGAAAATTAGCACGCAAAAATCTCTTAATGCGTTGCAGTGGGCCTTTGCACAGAAATTGTGTAAATCGTATCGAACGGTATCCCTGAACTCAGCGTTGGTACTTGCCGGGATACTGCCTCTCAACCTTCGGATACAGGAGGCAGCAGCCTTGTACGAAGCAAGAAGAGGGTCGTCGCGGCCAGTGCTTCGAGATAGGGAGACCGAACGTATGTCAGAATTTACTGGGACGCCACATCCGTCTCTCCAGATGGAATTAAGCTTCGAAAGCCTAATGACCCAAGCTGAGGTGGACAGTAATAAAGAGGAAGTAGTGAAAGTGTACACAGACGGTAGTAAGATTGACGGCAAGGTTGGAGCAGCACTATCACTTTGGAAATGTGAGGCAGAGTTTAAAGCTATAAAGCTGAGCTTATCTTCTTACAGTACTGTGTACCAAGCGGAGCTATTTGCAATCTGTAAAGCCACAAAGGAAGTCCTCGAGAGAACGGAAATGATAATTGGAATTTATAGCGACTCGAAATCGGCCCTAGAAACTATTACCAACTACGGCGCTCTGCATCCGCTAGCTGTCGAGTCGCGCACTAATATAAAAACCGCGATCAACCAGGGTAAAACAGTAAAGTTATACTGGATTAAAGCACATGCCGGTTTAGCAGGCAACGAAAGAGCAGACCAACTAGCCAAAGAGGCAGCACTACTATCCCGGAAGAAACCGGAATACGATCAGTGTCCTTTATCATTTGTCAAACGCTTAATCCGTAAGGACAGCCTTGAGAAATGGAACAGGAGGTATAAATCCGGTGAGACAGCATCCGTAACAAAAATTTTTATCCCTGACGTTATAGACTCATACCGACTCATTAAAACAATTAGGCCCACGGGTATACTGACACAGACACTTACGGGACATGGGGGGCTCTCCCAATACTTACTTCGATTTAAGTGTAAGGAGAGCAATGCATGCATCTGCGACCCTGACATCACAGAGACAGTACTCCACGTATAACTTGACTGCCCAGTACATGCTATAGACAGGTTTGAACTTGAAGTAAAAATAGGTGAACAATTATTACAACAAAACTTACCAGCAATTATCAGCGCCAAAACCACCTCCAAGCTGTTCATAGAATACTGCACAAAAGTAATAAAAATAGTTAATAATAGGAATAAGTTAAGCATTTACTATAATGTATATTTTGAAAATATATAAAGTGATAGTAAAGAAAAAGCTTTCAGTAGACATATTAATAGTAGTGTGTAGTATCTCAAACCTTATACTGCTATATATCACTTAGAAATGTAAATAGGCAGCAATAAGTTAGACAATAAGAATAGATGTAAAGTAATAAGAAAAGTGGAATTGTTATAATGTCAGCAAACCCATAAAATAAAACCTAAAATTGTATTGTATATAATAAGTTGAAATGTAAAGTAAGAAGTATTTGTAACAAGAGAAAATAAGTAAAATAAAAATGTAAATAAAGAAAATTATAGTAGGAGTAGGTACACTGAATAATAATAGGCCAGGAATAGCATCGGCATCCCACCTGTGTAATGATGTAAATGATGATGAATGTAGAAAGAATCAGCATGAAGCATGAGTGACGAACAGAGTGATTAGAAATGAAAGAGTAGATCGATCAACAACAGCTTCGACCCCCGTGTTGGAGGTATTAGATAAAAAATCTAACCTAACCTAACCACCGTTCGCTGAAGCCCTCTGAAGCGAAAACACATACGCATAGTTGCTCCGTATTTCTAAGTGTAAGAAATTAATTGTGAAAAATATGAAGTGTTGGAAAAAGTTAGTGAAGATAGGCGTGTTATATATATGAAGACGCAGAAAAATACGCTCTACACAGTGGTGATATAGGTTTTAAAATTGGTGAAAGTTTGGAAGAAGGGTGAGCAAAAAACTCAAAAAATTCTATCTTTAAGAAAATACGCTGCTAAAACAAGATCGGTGAGTTGTACTTTTTTAAGTGAATTCGGCTTCCTCTCGACAAGTTCTATCTTCGGCACCAAAAATTGGATTTTTTGCGCCCTTAACGGAGGTAATATAGCCAAAAAAACAACTTCCACATGGCCACGAGGTCATAGATCCACGTGTGCTAGACCGCTTTTGATGACTTGGTAAGAAGAACGGAAGGAAAAGAAGACACCAGCAAGTTGAAAATTTGAAAAATCTGCAGTAGTTCATAAGTTATAAAATTTTAAAAATTTGGCATAATTTCAAAAATTCATAACTCTTAAATAAGATCGGTGACCCCCCCTTTTTTAAAATAGTATAAAATAAAGCTAAATTAGTAGAATTTATGTGCCTAAATTCAAAATTTTGTAATAATTAATTCCAAAGTTATGAATTTTTGAAAATAATCGGGTTGCACGTGGGGGTAGTAGGAGAAAGTTCACAGAAATAAAAATAGTAAAATAAATTAGTATAAATTGAACATAGTGTATCATATTTTTTTCAGATTTTTGTATTAATTTTTACCTAGTTTAGAATATTTTTAATCTTAAAATAAGTGTTTTTATAATATTAAAAAATAAGGATAGGGAAAAAATCACAAGTTTGTATATATTCATATTCTACTTAAAAGATCCTATAAAATAAGCCCAAACACGGGTACTTTTGCTTAACGGGATCAGAAATTAGGACAAAATCCCTGACTAGGACGGCCATATTGGCCGCCATATTGAAAATTTTATATTGTGAATAACTCCGCAACCAGATGTCGTAGAGCAACGCGGTTTTCTTTGCCAACACTGGACTGACGAGCTCTATAAATCTATGTAGAAAACCGACTCTACATAGAGTCGAAATAAAAAAATTGTAAAAATCGATATATTTGTTATCACGATTGTTAAATATTAGATAATAAATCTTATTTACTTGTTTATTGGCAAACGAAGAGGGCGGAACGGACTCTAGATCTTAAGTTTTTACATATTTGTTATCTGTTTTTACTTACATTGACGAATACCTTTTGGAAGTAGCGTTAATAGCTAACATATTTTAACGATAGCTTTTGAGAAAACAAGAGCTAAAATACATACGTAATTATATACGTACCACTAGTTATTATATTTACAACTTTATATTATTTTATTTACATTTTTACTTATAATTTAAATATTGACGCGCACCTTCGACATGTTTGGAATTAGAACCCCCCCAAAAAATGACAAATTATCCCCCAAGGCTGGGACATCCACAAACGTGAGAAGAAGCATTGGTAAATGGGAGGGTACAAATATTGTAACGAGCTATGAGACTGCCCATCCGATCGACGCTGCCGATAATTCAAAAAGGCAAACAGTACAGCATACGGTGGCTCAGAAGGATACACAGGGCGGCTTGGCCCACCCAGGAATATCCCCGAGCATATCAAAGTCCGGTGACAGGGTCGTACAGGCACGAATTTGGGTCCAAAGGGCGAAAACCTACGTTAACCAATCGCGAAACCTAAAATCGGACTTAAAACAGGGGATATTAACAGCTGTGGATAATCGATACCGGCTTGTTAAGGAATCAACGGCTGCGAAGAAAGGAATAGCAGAAACAATATTACAGCCAGCACCACCAATTGAAGACGTGGAAAACGGGGAGGTGGAAAGTGCATTACCTGCCCTTCTCTCTATGCACAGTAATCTGATAAAGGAGAGTATGACCCAAATTACCGATCTTAAGGAAAAGATTGCAGATCATCAAGCCACACTCGAAAAAACTACATATGCGAGTGTAGTAGCCGGAGGCAAAAAAGAGTGGCAGCGCAAACCAGTTGGCATGCATTCTATAATTATAACATCAAAAGATGAACTAGATACGGGGGAGCAGGTAATAGAGAAAATTAGACAATTAGTAAGGACGAAACCAGAGGGAATAAGAATAGACAGGATAAGAAAAGCAAAAGACAGGAAAATAATAATTGGGTGTGAAGATAAGGAGGAGTTGAAGAAGGTAAGGAAAAGTATAGGAGAAGAAGGAGGAGGGTTAATAGTGGAAGAAATAAAAAACAAGGATCCACAAATTATTTTGCGGGGGGTCATGGCCGTTAATACTGATGAGGAGATTCTGGAGGCCATTCAAACCCAGAACGCCAGAACCATCCATGGCATAGAAGAATCAGAAAAGAGAATGACTGTCCTTTACAGAAGAAAAGCAAGGAACCCACTTACTTGCCACCTAGTGCTTCGAGTATCCCCACTGATATGGAAGAGATTGACAGATGCAGGGGTAGCTCACGTAATTCTACAGAGGGTTAGAGTGGAGGACCACTCCCCGCTTGTACAGTGCACAAGGTGCCTCGGGTACGGTCATACCAAACGTTTCTGCACAAACACAGAAGACAGATGTAGCCATTGTGGTGGTCAACACATGCGTTATGAGTGTGAAAGCTGGAGAAATGGGAATACACCAAATTGCCCGAACTGCCACAACAGCAAAATGGAAAGGACCGACCACAATGCCTTTAGCACAGAGTGTCCAGTAAGAGTGAAGTGGGAAGCCCTTGCAAGGTCATAGCGTAGGTGTAGCATACTGCTAAGGTGGCCTCTGGAGATCAGGTCAAACAGGACGAAATCGCACCGGGTATCACGCAATACAAGCAAACCTACAAAGGAGTGCTACGGCGACGGCTGAGTTGGTCATGGCTGCAGTTAGGACTAATGCAGCGTTCGCAATGCTCCAAGAACCCTATATCGGCCGCAGTGGGGAGATGAAGAATTACCCTGGAGTTAGAGTAGTGCAATGCTGTAACAGGGGTGAGGAGGTCATCAAAGCCGCTGTTGTACTGTTCGACTCGACGATTGACATCACTCATTACCCACACCTAACGACGCATAACATCGCAGTCGCAAAGCTGAGAACTAGCTCTAGGAAGTTGGGGTGGTGTCAGTCTACTTGGAACCGGGCAGACCATTGGATCCCTACCTCGACCAAATTAGGAGAGCAATTCATGGGTTGGGGAACAGATGCGTGATACTCGGCGGTGACGTAAATGCTTGGATTTTGTGGTGGGGAAGCAAGGATGTAGACAAGAGAGGGGAAGATGTCGCAAGCTTACTAGAAGAACTCGACATGCATGTGTTAAACTATGGAGACAAGCCCACTTTTGACACAATACGAGGAGGTCGCAGATTCATGAGCAACGTGGACATAACTACATGCACAGTAAACATGATAGGAAAGATAGACAACTGGAGAGTGGCGGACGACATAACCACCTCGGACCACCGGGCGATCCTATTTACAATTAAATTAGAAAAATCAATAGGGGTGGATATAAAACGTACAACAAGAATATATAATACTAGAAAGGCTAATTGGAATGAATTTAATGCAAAATTGACCCAAATTTGGCAGAGGAACAAAATAAGTAAATCGGAAATTGATAACATCTCAAATACGGACCTTTTGGAAAAAACAGTAGAGAATTACAGTTATAGTATAGTAGAAGCCTGCCACAATAACATACCTAAAATAAAGGACAAAAAGCCAAAAGGATTACCCTGGTGGACCGAGGAACTCACGACGCTCAAAAAAGAAGTTGTCAAGAAAAAACGAAGGGTTAAAAACGCTTGTCCTGGACGTCGACCGTGGGTAGTAAAGCAATACCTTGAAGAGAAAGATAAATACCTACAGGAGGTCCGAAATGCCCAAACCACGAGCTGGAAAAATTTTTGCACAAAGCAGGATAGAGAAAGTATGTGGGACGGTGTTTATAGAATTATTAATAGGATGACGGTCAGACATGAAGACTTACCACTCGAACTTCAGGGAAAAACCCTTACAGGAAGTGATTCTGCAAAACTTCTAGCAGACACCTTTTATCCAGCCGACGATCTTGGAGAGGATACGACAGAGCACAGGCATATTAGAGAAAAGGCAAAACGAGCGAATGAGGTTACATATGTTGAATCATACGATCCCCCATTCACAGAGGTAGAGCTGAGGTTCTCTGTCGATAGCTTCAACCCTAAAAAGGCACCAGGAGTAGATGGATTGACACCGGATATATGCAAGGCTGCAATCAAGCTGGATACCACCATATTTTTGGCTCTTATAAACAAATGCCTGCAACTTGCATATTTCCCTAAGATCTGGAAGGCTGCTATCGTGGTGACCCTGCGGAAACCAGCAAAGGAGAGATACAACCAACCGAAGTCGTACAAGCCAATAGGCCTATTGCTTGTACTTGGTAAAATACTCGAAAAGGTGGCAAACCGGCAAATTAGGTGGCACACTCAGCCAAAAATGAACATCCGGCAATATGGGTTAACGCACCAGCGCAGTACCGAAGACTCCCTCTATGATATGATCCAACATATCAAAAGAGAGCAGAATAACAAAAAGATTGTGTTGGTCATATCCTTGGACATTGAGGGAGCCTTCGATAGCGCATGGTGGCCTGCCATTAAATGCCGATTGGCGGAACTCAAACGCCCCATAAACCTTAGACACTTGGTCGACAGTTACCTATCGGATAGGACGGTAACAGTAAGATACGCAGGGGCCGAATACATGAAGACGACTAATAAAGGGTGTGTACAGGGCTCCGTGGGGGACCAACTTTTTGGAATGTGCTGCTGGACCCACTGCTGAATAAAATGGAGGAAATGGGTGTGCACTGTCAGGTCTTCGCTGACGATGTGGTTCTTATTTTTTCGGGTGGAACAACACTAGAAGTGCAAAGGAATGCTAATGACGCTTTGGAGCGTGTTCAGGATTGGGGCGTTATAAATAAACTGAAATTTGCGCCTCAAAAGACAAAGGCAATGGTTATAACCAAGAAAATGAAATATGACACCCCAATCCTGAGCATGGGAGGTTTAGATATAGAAATATCGATTCTAGGTCTTTTGGTGGACGACAAGCTGACATTCAATGGACATGTGGCAAGTGTATGCCACAGAGCGTTGAATGTTTATAAGCAGCTGTCCAGAACTGCTAAAGTCCACTGGGGACTTGAACCCGAAATAATAAGAACCATTTACACAGCAGCAGTAGAGCCCATTAAATTATATGCTGCAAGTGCATGGGGACCGGCGGCACAAAAGGTGTGTGTAAAGCGGAAGCTGTATGCAGTACAGAGGGGATTTGCCCAAAAATCTGTCAAGGGATACAGGACAATATCATTAAACTCTGCGCTGGTGCTTGCTGGGCTGCTTCCACTAGATTTACGGATTCAAGAAGCAGCCATCCTATACGAAATAAAGAAAGGTTACTCCCACCACCTTTTAGGAGACCGTGAGGTAGAGAGACCTTTACCCTGCGTTGAAGCGCCACACCCCGCGGACCAACCAGAAATATCTTTCCAATGTTTGGTGGATGATACTGAGATACTCCAACATCCCGGATTGAAAATCTTTACTGACGGCAGTAAAATCCAAGGGAGAGTTGGAGCTGCACTATCACAATGGGAGGACGGCGTGGAAATCAGCACCAAAAAATTTAAACTAGATAATTTCTGTAGTGTGTACCAAGCAGAATTATTGGCACTTCTAAATGCTACAGAGCAGATACTGAAAAGTAAGATGGCCATCGCAAACATCTACAGTGACTCTCGTTCTGCACTGGAAACGGTGGTGAGTGGAGCTTCCCTTCATCCCCTGGCCGTTAAAACGCGCGAGAATTTAAAAAAGATCGTAATTCGGAACAAAATAGTAAAATTATTTTGGGTCAAGGCGCATGGGGGGTTGGAGGGAAACGAGTGAGCTGATGAGCTGGCCAAGAAATACACGGAGGGCACTACGGCAGAACTAACAAAAATATTTTTCCCCGACGTCGAGATCGCATATAAGATTATTCGAGTTGATTGGGGATGGTTTGGGAACTCTACAGTGACTCAGATATTAACTGGACACGGTGGGTTCGCGAGCTATCTCCACAGGTTTAAGCTCAGACAGTCCCCCGCTTGCGACTGTGACCCCGACGCCGAAGAAACGGTTAGTACACATAATAACTCGATGTCCCAAATTCGGTTATGAAAGATTGCACATAGAAAACGAAATTGGCATTAAAATTAAAATCTCAAATTTAAGCACCCTGATTTGCAATAAGGAGTACAGGTCAAAATTCTTGAAATACGCTATCAATATAGCAACAAAAATTATAAAGAAAAATAAGTAAATAATGTAAATAAGTAATATTTAGTAATAGTTTAATACATAAGTTGTAATTGTGTGGTGTGTAAATCGCATTAACATAAATAAGAAGAGGATTGAGACCGGTTCCGTAGAATATAAGAAATGAATATGGAAAATATATTTATACTTATAAGATAGAATATTAAGAAGAAAAAAAAAAGGCCTACAGGCCATATTTATGTTGTAAGACTAGGAGCTATAATTATTTTAATTGTACGAGTTACTAAATGATTTATTAACCATGCACTAGACTAATCAAACCAAATCTATTTAAATATAATTAGTATAATAGGAATGTAATCCATGTGAAGATTTATATTGTAAAATAAATACAAGCAGAAGGACCAGAACATATGAAAAAGGCGCTAGAAGGTTTAAAAAAAATAAGAAAAAAGGTAAAAAACCACACGATGTACCATACCACGCCTTGATAGGAGGAGTCCGGGAACGGCGTTATTAACACATCCGGTACTCCTCCTGGCGCGTGCCCGCATGAGTGCCGGCACCATCTTCCATATAAACTCTCAATTTGGCGGCATCCAGGTACACGCGGACGTTGCCCCTTCGCGGCTGACCACTAAGGCGGGTGGATGGGTAAACCCGTCCCGTCCACCCGCGGCCACACTCAAGGCGGCATGAGGCGCATATAAACGCCCCTCCGCCGCCCGATTCGCCGGCGACGGATACGGTCCGAGTGGACATCGTCCTCCCGAGCCCGCTCCGCCACCTCCTTCTGCGAGATGACATCCTCGCAGAAGGTCGCGACCGCGGTAAAATACCTTTCGCTGCCGGCCATGGAGCGTATGAGGACCCGACGCTGAATTACCCAGGCCGGGCATACTGCCAGCGTATGCTGAGCCGAGTCTTCACTGCACGTGGAGCCTCCAGCCAGGACGACCATCGAACTAGGATGGCTCGGCGGGCGTCTTTTCGCCACTCGCGTACCTCTTCGGGCGGGGGCCGACTGCCACTACCCGCTCGAAACTCAGCCGTCCGCCGATAAACTTCGGCGAGCACTTCCGCTTCCAAATCCCACGGGGGCGTCCCGGCCAATGCGCACGCCGCCTCCGTCGATACGGTGCGGTAACCGCGTATGACTCTAACCGCCATAACCCTCTGCGGACGCCAGAGGCGCGCCCTATTTTGGGCGGTCAGAGCCGCCGCCCACACCGGTGCACCGTACAGTGCCATTGACCGCACCAGCCCTGTGTACAGCCGTCGCGTAGCGACGCTGGGTCCGCCCAAATTGGACAAAAGTCGCCCGAGGGCGGACGCAGCGTCAACCAGCCTTGGTGCAAGCTGGCGGAAGTGCTCGTCGAAGAGCCATATACATACCGTCAAGGATCAGGCACAGATACTTTATGTGGGCCTGAACCGGTACGAGGACCGAGTTCACCTCTATTGAGGCCCCGGGGGGCGGATCACGACGAGGCCCGTGAAACAAAAGGGCCTCAGTCTTATCCAAAGCCACCCGTCAGCCCAACGCCTCGATGCGCCCGACTACCTGAGAGACGCCTCTGGTAGCCAGGCACGCCGCTTCCTCAAAGTTTTTCCCCCGAGCCGTGACCAAGGTGTCATCTGCATAGCAGATGACCCCCAGCCCCGGGGGAAAATCCCCTCGAAGGACCCAGTCGTACCCCATGTTCCACAGGAGTGGTCCTAGAACAGACCCCTGTGGCACACCGCACGACATGGGCCGACGTCTGAGCAATCCATCTCGGTCCTCGTACATGACGGTACGCTCCTCTAAATAGTCTGCCACCAGCCGCCTCAGGTACTGCGGCACTCCGTGATAAAGGAGTGCTTCCCTAATGCAGCTGAACGGCAGACTATTGAATGCGTTGGCGATGTCTAACAACACCGCCAACAGCACGCCAACGCAGCTCACTGCCTCTTCGGTCACAGTCCTCAGGCGCATTACAGCGTCGATCGTCGAACGCCCGGCTCGGAAGCTAAATTGGGCGTCCGACTAATCGGGGCCAACCTCGCCCAGATGTCGGACGATGCGGGTAAATATCACCCTCTCAAACAATTTACCCGCCTCGTCCAGCAACACTATGGGCCTGTAGGCTGCGACCGAGTCTGCAAGCCGCCCCGGCTTCGACAAGAGAACCAGCTTCTCACTCTTCCAGCAGTCAGGAAACCGTCCGAACACCAGGCTCGCGTCGAACAGTTCCCTGAGGCGGTCCATCATGTGGTTGAGGGCTAAGGCCAGCACTCGGGCAGGAATCCCGTCCGGCCCAGGGGCGGTGTTCTTCAAACGAATTCATAGAACAGCCGCCCCTATCTCCGCCTCTGTAGCGGGCGGAACGACTTCCCTTTCGGCCTCCCGGTCATCTCTGGCGAAAGGGGCCATAACGGGGGCGCGTGTTCCACCTGTTGTGGGAAAAGGCCCTCAACCACTTCCTGCAGGAAGCTGGGCTGGAGAGTCTCCGTAAGGGGGGGGGGGGCCCTGTGCACGCAGCTTTTGTTGCACCGCACGGTATGGACGACCCCAGGGGTCACGATCGAGACCCTCCAGCATCTCCTTTCTCTTGTCTTCTTTGGCGCGGCATATGGCCAGCTTCAGAGTTTTCCGTGCAGCTCGGTACTCCTCGCGAAACCGGTTCTCTTCCCCCTCTTCGCGGTGATGCCGCCGGCTGCGAGTGTAAGACCTCCGGGCAAGAATGCAGGCCTCCCACCGCCTTGTGCTCCGGTTAACCGCAGCGGAAGCAGAGTCCGCTGCAGTCAAAGAGGCTCGTGCAATTGGCACGAGTGTGTCCCGACGCCAGGCACTTAAAGCACCTCATCGGTCTCGCTGCCAGGACTGTGATCCTGGCATTGACGAAACCGACAAGGATTTTTCTGGCGTCAGCTAAATTCTTGGCAGCTGCCACGCGGCAGCTGACCCACACTGCGCCAAGGCCCCCCTGACCAGGGCGAATGGTGCCGACTCTAATATTGTCCGAGGAGCAACCCATCCTCGAGTGAATTGCCACTCGGACATCGTCGACAGAAACGGAGTCGTCCAGGCCCGAGATGCGCATCTCCGCGCATTTGGTGGGCCTGGCGACCCGCACTCCATCCGACTCCGCTAATACACCCCGCAATTTCTGTGCGAATGTATCCGCCGTCTTCGCGCCTTCGGCTCCGGGAAACTCCAGAACTCGAGCCACTGTCTGGGCGAGGCGTAGGCGTGCACCTACGCCCCCGAATTCAGAAGCGAGGGTGTCTCGCGCCTTTTTGAACACGGCAGCGTAAGAGAGCCCCTTGCTAGCTGCCTCCGGCAGTATGGTAACCACTACTGCTGCCGACTTCGGCGGCTGCAGCTTTCGGGTCCTCTTAGTGCTCATGTTTACCGCCTGGTGCTATGAGGCGGTTGTCGTCATCTTCCTCCCGCTTGGCTTTTTGCCTCTATTAACCACCGTCCAGCCATCATTTTGGGAGGCAGACAAGGAGGGGCCAGGCATAGTTTCCGCAGCAGCAGGGGCACGACCCGCGTTTTGAGCAGTCTTATTTGAGCGTGCTGCTTTTTTGCTTTTGGAGCAACGGCCGGTGTTGTCGCTGGGACGCGGCCTCCAGAGATGTGAAACTGTCTCGGGACCAAAGCGTGCTTTGGTTGTGATGCAGCGAGTGAAGGCCGGACTATAGGTGCTGGGGGCAGTCTAGCCTCCAGTCCGGCAAGCCGCCCGTCCATCATCCTCCAAACTGCGTCAATAACTTGACGCATGTGTGCGTCCGACGGGGAAGGAGAGGGAGCAGTCTGCTGTGAAGCAGACTTCGGCTGCTCCGGTTGCTCCGACCGCGCTCCTGCCTTAAATTGGGCAAATTGAACGCTGAGGTCAGCGACCTGCTCCGTCAGGCGTTCATTGGCGGCTCGGAGACCAATCAGCTCCTCTACTAGTGCGTCCACTACACTAGAGATTATCTTGGAGGAATCCTTAAGGGCCCTAACAAAGGAACCCTTAAGGTTTGTGGACTTGGTGGCCACTTTGTTGATGACGGCCACTGCGTAGGTCATCCTCTCCTTTAATGCTTGAGAATCAGAATCCCCGTCCACCGGCGCCCGGATCTTCTCGAGAAGATCCTCAATTTCGTCTTCGGCGATGATCTCGCCTTCCGCACGGGCCCTATTGTAGGCCCCTGCTCTTGAGAATGTTGAGCCCGCTGGGGCCGGGACTGGAGTACGTGACCGCCCTCTTAGGCTGCTTGCCACTTTAGGGGGCAGCAAACCTTGGGGTGCGTCACCCTCCTCTTCCCTCGAGTGACCCCGCTTGCAGGTCTCGGCTTCGAGCTCCACATTCCAGCCCATAGTGTCTGTTGACACAGGTGTTGGAGGCCGTCTTCTGAAGGTCCCAACCACCTTCGAGCGGAGGCGCTCTGATTTTCCGTTCCGTTGTAGAGCCCAGATCATCTGCTAGGGGCTCTTGCAATAGCGTCACCTCAATTTCATCGTCAGACGACGACTGACCGCTCTTTCCACTTAACTTCTACTTCTCATTATTTATTTTGTTATTTTTTGGTTTATTCATTTTTGTACCCATGAGTGGGGGAGAAATAAAGGTCGACCCCGGCAGAGATCCCCTAATACCCGGGCAAGCGTAGATTTGTGCCCAGCCGAGGGGTCCGCAAGTACCTCGGCTGGGAGTGCGCTTGCGACTGAACTACCCATCAGCCATGCATCCCCTGGCTACGCACTAGGGCACGGGATTCGGGGTAATTTTTTAAAGAGGTTTTCTTCCTCACCGTCTGGGCGGGTAAGCCAAGACGGGCTTACCGGCGGTGGCAGGAAAACCGGGTTTTCCCACCTGCTCGGAGGCAGTGTAAATGCACACCGAGCCCGCCCTCGACGCTTCTCAACTATGAGCGTCCCAATAGTCAGGCCGCATCCCGCAGAGTTCTTAAAGAAAGAACTCGTTGGGAGCAGCCTCCCTAAGTCCAGTTCGCTTCCCTAAGGTGCTGGCTTGCACCCCAGGTACTGAGCCCTTCCGCCACGACAAGGCCTGGACCCTGTGGGAATAGAGGCCCACAGATGGAAGGGAACCTAACCTAACCCAGTCACCTCGCAACCACCAGTGAGAGAGTCACGAATCTGAGTCGCTCCGCAGTTGAAAAATTATACATAAAGTATTTTTGTCGAGTTCAAAGTTGAGTGATATATCGTTGAACGCGTCTTGCAAAGACAAATCGAACGATACCTGTTACGCTCGGACCAGTGGAGAATAAGTGTTCAAAAGTGCTGAAAAAAACCGTGTTTTGTGTTTAAAATTTGTGAAAAAGTGCGTACGCCGTCAAAACCAAAGCGATAACCCACCACTTTTTGGATGTGAACAGTTGCGTCTTAACGTACTGCACATTTTAAGCCCTCTTTTGGATTTATCCAACCAGGCATTAATGAGAAAATCAAGAAAAAGTGCAGTACCACGTGGCACGTGGTACCAAAAAACGCAGTCACTTCATCAAGTGTGATACATCATATGTGTGCGCGGCGCCAAGACAATCACAACAATATATCATTCGCACAAATTGGACCATTACAAAAATATTTATAGAGGAAAAACCAAAAATAACCTTTTAAAAATAACGTTTAAGGGTTTTTTCTCAAAAAGTAAAGCGACGACATACATATTAAAAATCACTAAACGATCGGCCTTATTAAAACAAACAATTAGACACCTCACCCGGATTTTTGCCGCCATCCAATGCGATTTTAACATCTTTTCCCTGGAAACCACGTGGCACGTGGTTGGTGTTCCCATGGGAATTTGACATCGCGCGATACCACACTAGAAAGCTCTTAAAAAAAGAAGATTGCTGCCGTTTAGAAATAAGAAATCGGACCATCCTGAGTGAAGCTAGGTCGTGTACAATATTTTAATATATGGACATTAGTTTTTAGCATATATGTACTTATGTATATAGAAATTTATTTGTTTTGACCTCAGAATCTCTTCCCTATCTTTTTCAAACAAAACGAGCCCAAACTCGGCATATTTCGGACATCCATAACATTTTTAAATTATTTTTTTAATTTTCCAAAATTCACAAAAATTAAAATAATCAAAAATTTCCAACGCCCTAGAGTAAAGGAAATAGCGTTAATTCCCGCAAAAATACTTATATTACCGGCAAAACATTTTAAAACACATTTTTGGCGATTTTTGAGTCTTTTTGCGATTTTTGTTTACAACCCCCAAATTTTGAAAAATTAAATTGAATATAATTTCAATTGCAAACTCAAAATTCTACATCGGCTACGAAACTTCGTCTATTTCTTAATTTAAAATAGATTTTTCCACATTTTTATATAACACAAATATCTCATAATAAATTTTTCAAAAATATATGTTTTTGAAACCAACCGCACAAAAACTTGTTTTGGTCAAAAAGTAGGGGTGCTAGAGCAAAAATAACAAAATTTTACCCCTCCCCCCACCAATCCCCTCACGGCTTTACTTAGGTGAACCCCTTCGGACCCTCCCCGATCATTTCGGCATAGTCTCAGCCCCCTACCCCCAAAATTCCCTTTGGACTTAGACAAATTTCTGATAAAAGGCATAAAAGGCATTTATTTTCTCAAAATTGATTCCTTTAGAATTCTTTTTGATGTCATTTCTTATACTACTAGATACTACTACCGCTTCGGAAAAAAAGGGGCTCTGAGAGAGAAGAAGCGGCGCAAGAAACTCTCCCAGCATTCTTTTTTTTTGCGCTCTTTTCAATAAAAATATACAATATTGTACAGTTGCTATAAAATAATCACAATCTAGTCCCAGGCTGTCCGATCATTTAGATATTCAGCAGTGGAGTAATAGGATTTACGACAGAGCCATTTTTTTATAAAACATTTAAATTTATTTATAGACAATGCCTGAACAGTGGCTGGGACTTTATTGTAGAAGTGTATACATTTACCCTTAAAGCTATTATGTATCTTATGAAGCCTACTAGAATTAGTTACAAGCAATCCCTTATTTCTAGTGTTATAATAATGAAAATCACTATTAAGAGCAAAAAGGTGACGATTTTTGTGAACATATATTAAATTTTCATAAATGTACTGACAATAAACAGTCATAATATTTATTTCTTTAAATTTTTCTTCGAGAGACTGTCTATAACCATGCTGATATATAGCACGAACAGCTCTCTTTTGCAGAGCAAACACTATATCAATGTCAGCAGCATGACCCCATAGTAATATACCGTACGTCATGATGCTGTGAAAATAACTAAAGTACACTAATCTAGCGGTCGCAACATTCGTGTACTCTCTAATCTTTCTAACTGCATATGCCGCAGAGCTGAGTCTATCTGCTAGATGGGTAATATGTGGACCCCACTGAAGCTTTTTATCTAACGTGATACCCAGGAAGACCGTAGTGTCCACAAGTTCCAATCTCTGGTCATTTATAAGTACGTTGGTTTGTACCTCCGCTGTGTTTGGTGTAATGAACCGTAAACACTTTGTTTTTTTACTGTTTAAGTGCAGATTATTCGTCTCAAACCAACGCACTATCTTTGAGAGTGCATTGCTTACCTCGTCATCAATATCCGCACGTCGCTTCACTTTAAAAATAAGTGAAGTATCATCAGCAAACAATACAATCTCATGGCTATCATCTACCACAAACGGTAGATCGTTAATATATATAAGAAACAAGAAAGGACCGAGAATAGAACCCTGTGGAACACCTATTCGCACAGGTTTACCCGAAGACCGTTTGCTATTTACATCGACTATCTGAACTCTTTCGCTTAAATATGATATTAACAGATTTAGGGCTCTATTTTTCACTCCATAATGCTTTAGTTTTAGGAGAAAAGTTTCATGGTGAACGCAGTCAAATGCTTTTGACAAATCACAAAAAATGCCCAATGCATCCTGTGACTCTTCCCAGGCGTCAAAGATGTGCTCAATGAGTCTAGTACCCGCATTAATTGTTGATAAACCCCTAGTGAAACCAAACTGATTTTTGTTCATTAATTTACAAAAATGCATTTGTAGCTGTTGAAGCAAAAGTTTTTCAAAAATTTTACTAAAAACAGGCAGCACTGAAATAGGTCTGAAATTAGCAGGGTCAAAAGAACTGCCCGATTTAAACAAAGGTATAACTTTGCTGTATTTCATGAGGTCAGGGAACACACCCTCATCTATGCATTCATTAAATATTATTGCTAATTCAGGTGCTATAATGTCAAGTATGTATTTAACAATATTAGTCAAATGGTCCCATAGGTCTTTTGTATTTTTTAGGTTAATTAATTTGAAGATTTTTATTATATCGCTACCTGTAACATACTTAAATTTCAAGTCAGTAGAAGATACTGGTACGTGTAATTTAAGCATATCATATGCTGCTTTTGGCGAAGAGTTAAGGTATTTGGTCGTGACAATCGGGATTTCGGAGAAGTATTTATCAAATTCATTTGCAATTTCTATTTCCGAATTTATAACGCGATTATTAATATTTAAACAGATAGAGGTGTTACGGCAATTCGATCTACCAGTTTCATTGTTAATTACACTCCAAGTCGCTTTTACTTTATTATTACTGTTTTTAATTTTATCTGCAATGAAACGTGTTTTCAGTTCATGACAAACTATTTTAAAAAGCTTGGAGTATTTTTTTTACATATATTTTAAATTCTTCACTATTATTGTAATGTTTCTCATAATAAAGGTCGTATAAGCGTTTACGACTTTTGTGGATACCCATTGTTGCCCAATCATTAAAACTATGTTTGTTGTTTACTGTCACCGTTACTGGAGTAAAAATCCTGTCAAATTCCTCACAGAAGGAATTGAAGACTAAGTTATAGTGAAAATTAGCAGTTTCACCACAGTGTAAAAATGGTATCGTATTTACCAAATTATTTCTAAACCTCTCAAGACGGCTACCCGTAACTGGTATAATCGTCACCTTTTTTGGTCTGACATTGTCCAATCTTGTATTTACTTGAGGAACATATAATTAATTATAACTCCGGAGTTTCGTAACCGATTTTGACGGGGATTAGGAAAAAGCTTCGGACATAGTACCTAACGCCCCCCCCCCCTTTTTTTTTTCTCTCAACGGGGAATAAGATTCTTGTCCCTTGTATTGGGTTTATTAGCTGCTTTAGTGTAAGCTCGACCTGACCTCACATCTTTTTGGGTGTTGAGCAATTACTTATAAACTTAGATTAAGGTCATTGGGAATATATTTGACGTGGCTGTCGCCCTATTGGGGATAGACACCATTTTAATTAAATAATCTAATATTGACAACTCACATCCTATTGGGTGATGAGCAAAAATTATAATTTAGACTAAGACTTATAATCAAGCTGTGATAAACATCATTTTATATTAATAACCAGATATTGACAACTCACATCTTATTGGGTGTTGAGCAATTAATTATAAATTAGACTAAGGCTTATTGGCCACCCGTTGCAATTATATTTTCCTGACGTTACGAAAATATTGTTAACTTACATCTTATTGGGTGTTGAGTTATTAATTATAAGTTAGAATAAGGCTTATTGGCCACTCTTTGTAACTGTGGTGTAATTGACACGGCTATCACCTTATTGGGGATAGACCCAAATATTTAATAATTGTTTTGTTTATTGTGTGATTCAGGCTT
The DNA here is from genome assembly GCF_905404315.1 of Leptidea sinapis. NCBI lineage: Eukaryota > Metazoa > Arthropoda > Insecta > Lepidoptera > Pieridae > Leptidea > Leptidea sinapis. Next base: position 396,912 of record NC_066285.1, on the reverse strand, counting down.
ATAGCCCGAATTCACATCGGTAAAAGACCTTATTATACCCCTATTGGGACAGACACAAACTAACACCGACTTGACGACACTCGACCTACCTTACTGACCTGACAATTAACTTAAATCAACAACAATGTTTGGCATCAGGACTCCAGCTAAAGCCTCTAAGACTGAGGACACAAAGACGATAGCGGGTGTCAGACGCAGCATAAGTGACTGGGAACAGGCCACAAATCAAGACGTCGCGCAAGCCAAGGATTCACCATCAGCAAGCACACCAGCAGATACGAGGGAGCCAAGAGAGAAAGAGGCAAAAAACTGCCTACTTAAGGCGATGGCACACCTGGGTGAATCAAGGAACATTAAGTCAGATATAAAGACTGGCGTTACAACTGCCGTAAAGCGACTATACAGACTGGTCAAAGAGAGCAAGGAAGAGCTCAGGGTTGCCAAGGGATTAGATGCAGCATCAAAAGCAAATGATGAAGTGAGACTGGAGGACACAACGCCCATTCCCTCACCTCTTCTAACCAAAATTAATCACCAAACAGCCATTCTCGAGGAGAATACAAATAGGCTGAAAGAAATTACCGCACACCTTAAAAACCTCGAAATGGAAGCTAAGAACAGCGCAGAAAATTTCAAAAGAATGGAAGGTGGTATAGGGAGGATGACATATGCAAACGCGCTGGCAGGAGAAACAAATCCAGAAGCAAAGTCAAAAATGATCCAATCTCATGGAAAAGATAGGAACACAACGCATTCGATAATAGTGACATCATTGAAAAGCGAGACTAGCACAGAGATCCTGGAAAGAGTGCGGACGGTTTTAGACGCCAAAAAGAAAGTATTAAACGTGGACAAAATTAGGAAAGCCGTCAACCAAAAAATAATAATGGGCAGCGCGTCAAGGGTCCAGATAGATAAGATAGCCGAAAGGCTGAGAAACGAAGAAGGGCTTAATGTAAATAACGCAAACAATAAGGACCCCCTGATTAAATTGAAAGATGTCCTTACAGTAAATACGGTTCAGGACATAATAGATGGGTTAAAAAACCAAAATAAACATTTACTCAAAGATCTTAATCCGGAAGATGTCAAGGCCACGGTTAAGTTCAGAAGGAAGACGCGAAACCCACATCTCAACCACGTTGTGCTACAAGCCCAAAATTGTGGCAAGTGCTCGTTCGAGCGGGCAGGATCCACCTCGATGTGCAGAGGGTGGTAGTTCTGGATCAGTCTTCGCTGATCCAATGCACGAAGTGCCTTGGCTACGGCCACGGGCGTAAATGCTGCAAAGAGGAGGATGAATTGCCCTGCATTTGTGCCTACTGTGGGGAGAGGCATATGCGAGAGGAATGCCCCAAGTATAAAGCGGCGGAAAAACCCAGCTGTATAAATTGTAAAAGAGCAGGTATCGAGCGACACGATCACGGAGCCTTTGACGAAGAATGTGCGGTAAGAAGGAGGTGGGACACACTAGCGAGGAGCAAAGTGGCCTACTGCTAAGGTGGCACAGGTCATCAATACACCGCCAAAAGCCAAACCAAACAAATCCTATAAGATAGTACAGGCCAACCAGCAAAGGAAAGAACTGGCAACAGCAGAGCTTGTAATGGAAGCCCGATCAAATAACATCTCAGTCGCAATGGTGCAGGAGCCTTATATAGGAGCCATAGGGAAAATGAAAGACTACAGAGGAGTCAGAATAATACAGTACCACAGTCCAACGGATGGAGACGTTGTCAGAGCAGCAATAATGCTCTTTGACGAGAACATTGCTATTACGCAATACTCCGCAAAAACAACCACAGACATAGTGCCGGTACGCCTCCAGACGGCAAAATGAGAGATCTCCTTAGTGTCTTTCTATATTGAGCCGAACCTAAGGAACATAAGTCCGCACCTGAATCAGTTAGAAGATATCCTCGGGACAATCGGGCGCGAGTAATCCTAGGCGGAGACGCAAACGCCAAAAACCCGTGGTGGGGAGGCTCAGCAGTCGATGAGAGAGGGATGATCCTCGAAACGAAAATAAATGAACTTGGCCTGCACATCTTGAACAATGGACAAGAGCCAACGTTCGATATAGTTAGACGTGGAAAGAGGATCACCAGCTACATTGACATCACCCTGTGCACAGAAGACCTCCTCGCACATATAGAGGAGTGGATCGTAAATCCAGCCCTGACCTCCTCTGACCATAACGGTATTGAATTCGTGGTTAAGTTGAATAAGCCAGACAGTACAAAAAATACAGGAACTACCCGGATCTATAATACCACCAAAGCGAACTGGCCCATGTTCAGAGAAAAACTCGTGGAACAAATACTCAAGAAAGAATTAAACGTAGAGACCATCGAAAGCACCCATAATGCAGGACAAATGGAAGAGACCGTGAAACAATATACAAACGCCATCATTGAAGCGTGTGATGTAGCGATACCAAAGATAAATATAAACACCAAACCGAAAATAGCATGGTGGACAAAGGAGCTAGAGGCTTTGAAAAAGCAAGTTACAATTATTAAGCGCAGAATTAGGTGGGCAGCAGAGAGCCGAAGGTCGAAAGTAATAGGAGACTATTTAGAAATGAAAGAAAAGTACGAAAATGAAGCTAGGGCCGCACAAACAACTAGTTGGAAGGAATTCTGCACCCAGCAGGAGAAGGAGTCTATGTGGGACAATATATATAGAGTCATCAGGAAGATGGAGAAAAGAAAGGCAGATCTGCCACTACGGAAAGATGGATGCTACAAGGATGAAAAGGAATCTGCTGAGTTGCTGGCAAGAACATTTTTCCCTGAAGACAATGAAGAAGATGAAGCTGAAGAACATATACTCATAAGGAAAAAGGCTGAAAATATTGTTGCGTAGCAACCCTTCGAAGTATATGACGAGAGTTGTCAAACTTCAAGACATTGTTAATTTCAACAGCTCCGTCAGCATTACTCGTAGCTCAGCGGAAAAGTGTTTACTTAAATTTGTTAAGGATAATTAAATATTAATCATCTTAAACCTCTACCAGAAACTACTCTTATAATTATTAATAAAAATATTCTTTTTAATATAATATAATCTTCTTCATATAAATTATAAATACTTCTTAAATTAAACTCATTAATTATTAAATATATAATTAAACGTATTCTATAAAATATTGTTAAACCAGTAGAAAAATAATATAAATAAAAAATTATTAAATTTAAATTTCTTATACTAACCATTTCTAAAATTAAATCTTTTGAATAAAATCCAGCTAAAAATGGAATTCCGCATAAAGATAAACTTGAAACATTCATACACAATGACGTATAAGGAATGTAAAATGAAATACCCCCTATTATTCGAATATCTTGATTATCACTTATTATATGAATAATTATTCCTGCACATATAAATAATAAAGCTTTAAATATAGCATGAGTTAATAAATGAAAAAAAGCTAATTCTTTAAATCCTATTAATAAAATTCTCATTATTAAACCTAATTGTCTTAAAGTTGATAAAGCAATAATTTTTTTTAAATCAAATTCATAATTAGCTGAAATCCCAGCTATAAATATAGTTAAACTAGAAATTAATAAAATGAAATTTGTAAATTCTAATGTTATTAATAATCTATTAAATCGAATTAATAAATAAACCCCTGCAGTAACTAAAGTTGAAGAATGAACTAAAGCTGAAACAGGAGTAGGAGCTGCTATAGCAGCAGGTAATCAAGCTCTAAAAGGAATTTGTGCTCTTTTTGTTATTGCCCCCAAAATAATTATTACACTAATAATCTTTATAGAAAAATCATTATTTAATAATTCTAAATAAAAAATATAATTTCATCTCCCATAATTTAATATTCAAGCAATTACTATTAATAATATAACATCCCCAACCCGATTAGATAGAACTGTTAATATTCCAGCATTATAAGACTTAATATTTTGATAATAAATTACTAAACAATAGGAAACTAAACCTAATCCATCTCACCCAAGAAAAATTCTAATAATATTAGGACTGATAATTAATAAATATATTGATAAAATAAATAATAAAACTAAAATTAAAAATCGTATTAAATTTAATTCAGACTTTATATAACATTTTCTATAATAAATTACAGAAGCTGAAATTAAACTAACAAATATTATAAATAATGTAGATATCCAATCTAATAAAATTGTAAAAACAATATTTATAGAATTAAAAGAATATATTCCCACTCTAAAAAATATGTTATATTAATTATAATTAAATAAATTGTTAATATCATATTTAATATTATAAATATTATTAAAAAAAAAAATCTTAAGAAATAAATATTTTTATTAAAAATAATAAAGTGAATATACACATTTTTGATACCACAAATCAATATTTTTTTTTAATTATTTAAATAAAATCAAACTATTAAATAATCAATTTTTATAATTAAAATATTTAAAGGTAATCAATGTAATAATAATAATAAATATTCACGAGAAGAACTTAAATAAAATCTATATAAACCTAAATTATATTCACCGTGTTGAGAATAAGAATATAAATAAAGTCTATAACCAGCTCTAAGGAAAGAAATTATTATTAATATAAATATTCTTATTCAAGATCATCTAATTAAACTATTAATTAATTCAACTTCCCCTCAGAAATTTATTGAAGGAGGAGCTGCTATATTAGAAGTTATTAATAAAAATCACCATAATCTTAATGTAGGTATAAGATTTATTATTCCTTTATTAATAAATAATCTTCGTCTCATAAAACGTTCATAATTTATATTAGATAAACAAAATATCCCAGATGAACATAACCCATGACCAATTATTAATAAATAAGACCCTATAAAACCCCAATAATTTATAGTTATTATACCCCCAATTACTAATCCCATATGAGCAACTGATGAATAAGCAATTAAAGATTTTATAACAACTTGACAAAAACATTTTAATCTAATATAAACTCCACCTAATAATCTAATTACAATTCAAATAAAACCAATTTTTTTATTAATTTCTTGAAATATAATTAAAACTCGTAATAACCCATAACCCCCTTATTTTAACATAATTCCAGCTAAAATTATAGACCCTGAAATTGGAGCCTCAACATGAGCTTTAGGTAATCATAAATGAACAAAATATATAGGTATTTTAACTAAAAAAGCTATAATTATTACTAAATATAATATAATATAATCATATCTTAAAAATTTATATATATATATAATTATTGTATTTATATTATTAAAAATATAAAAAATCCCTAAAAATAAAGGTAAAGAAACAAATAAAGTGTAGAATAATAAATATAAACCAGCTTGAATTCGTTCTGGTTGATACCCCCAACCTAAAATTAAAATTAAAGTAGGAATTAATCTTCTTTCAAAAAATAAATAAAATATAAATATATTTATAGAACTAAAAGTTAAATATAATAATAATAATAATAATATAATATTAAATAAAAATAATTTATAATAATAATTTCCTTTATATAAATTTTCTCTTGCTATAATTATTAAAATTCTAACTCAAATACTTAATATAATTAAACCAAAAGAAATTATATCACACCCTAATATATAACTTAAATTTGAATAAAACATTAAATTTATAGATAAATTTATGAATAAAAATATTATTAAAAATAATATTATTTGAGCCAATCAAAATATTTTTTTTAAAAAACATAAAGGTATCATTAATAATAAAAATATAAAAAAATTTATCATAATAAATTATAACTTTGAAAATAATCATTTCTATGAGTTCGAATTATTGAAACTAAAATTGATAATCCTAGAGCCCCCTCACATACTGTAAATACTAAAAATACTATTAATATAAATATATTATAATTTATTATAATTATATAAATTAATATTATTAAATAAATTCTTAATACAATAAATTCTAATCTAAGTAAAACAATTAATAAATGTTTATGCTTTCTAACAAAAATTATATTTCCAACAAAAAATATTAATATAAATAAAAATTTTATCATTAGTTTTTATAGTTTATTCAAAACATTGGTCTTGTAAATCAAAAATAATATTTTATTTAAAAACTTCAAAGAAAAGATTTATACCTTATCAATAATCTCCAAAATTATTATTTTTATTAAACTATTCCTTGATATTCTAAAAATATTCATTATTTTATTAATAATTTTAATCTCAAGTATAATAATTTTTATTAAACATCCTTTATCCATAGGAATTATAATCTTAACTCAAACTTTATTATTATGTTTAATTTCAGGAATAATAATTAGAACTTATTGATTTTCTTACATTCTATTTTTAAATTTTTTAGGGGGACTTTTAGTTTTATTTATTTATATTTCAAGAATTGCATCAAATGAATTAATCAATTTTTCTTTAAATTTTAAAATATTTCTATTTATTTTAATTAATTTTTTAATTTTTAATTGATTTTTTATAAATCTTACTACTCATCAAATTTATTTATTAATTATGAAATAAATAATTTATTAAATATATTTTTAATAATTGAAGAAAATAACTTAAATTTAACTAAATTGTATAATAATCAAACATATTTTTTAACTATAATATTAATTATTTATATATTTATTACATTAATTGCTGTTATTAAAATTACAAATATTTTTTTTGGCCCTTTACAATCATTTAACTAATGATAAATAATTTTAAACCTTTACAAAAAACTCATCCTTTAATTAAAATTTTAAATGGAGCATTAATTGATTTACCAAGACCATCAAATATTTCCTCATTATGAAATTTTGGATCTTTATTAGGATTATGCTTAATTAGCCAAATTATTACCGGATTATTCTTATCAATATATTATTGTGCTAATATTGAATTAGCATTTTACAGAGTAAATTACATTTGTCGAAATGTTAATTATGGTTGATTAATCCGAACTCTTCACGCTAATGGTGCATCATTTTTTTTTATTTGTATTTACATTCATATTGGACGAGGCATTTATTATGAATCTTTTAATTTATTATATACATGAATAATTGGGATTATTATTTTATTTTTATTGATAATAACAGCATTTATAGGGTATGTTCTACCTTGAGGACAAATATCTTTTTGGGGGGCTACAGTAATTACTAATTTATTATCAGCTATTCCTTATTTAGGAACAAATTTAGTTAATTGAATTTGAGGAGGATTTGCAGTAGATAACCCAACTTTAACTCGATTTTATTCATTTCATTTCCTACTCCCATTTATTATATTAATAATAACAATAATTCATTTAATATATCTTCATCAAACAGGATCTAATAATCCTTTAGGAGTTAATAGAAACTTAGATAAAATCCCATTCCATCCATTCTTTATTTTTAAAGATTTAATTGGATTTATTATTTTAATTTTTATTTTAACTTTATTAACACTTACTAATCCTTACTTATTAGGGGACCCAGATAATTTTATCCCTGCTAATCCTTTAGTTACACCTATTCATATTCAACCTGAATGATATTTTTTATTTGCTTATGCCATTTTACGATCTATCCCTAATAAATTAGGAGGAGTAATTGCCTTAATTATATCAATTCTTATTTTAATTATTTTACCATTTTCATTTAATAAAAATATTCAAAGTATTCAATTTTATCCGATTAATCAATTTTTTTTTGATTATTAATTTCAATTATTATTCTTCTAACCTGAATTGGAGCCCGACCAGTAGAAATTCCTTTCATTATTACTGGACAAATTTTAACTATTATATATTTCTCTTATTATATTATTAATCCTATTTTTAGTAAATTATGAGATAATTTAATTTTTAATTAATTAATGAGCTTGATAAAGCATTTGTTTTGAAAACTTAAGAAAGAATTTAAATATTCTATTAATTTATACTAAATTAATTTATTAAATTAAAATTATTTTTAAACCTAAATATAATAATATTAAATTTAAAGAAATTGGTAAATACACCTTTCAACATAAATATATTAATTTATCATAACGATTACGAGGCAAAGTACCCCGAACTCAAATAAATATAAAAGAAATAAAAACTAATTTTAAATAAAATATTAAATTCAAACTAAAACCCCCTAAATACAATAAAACGAATATTATTCGTATAAATAAAATTCTAGAATACTCAGCTAAAAAAATTAATGCAAATCTCCCTCTTCTATACTCAATATTAAATCCTGAAACTAATTCTCTTTCCCCCTCAGCAAAATCAAAAGGTGTTCGATTAGTTTCTGCTATTATAGAAGAAAATATAATTATTCTTAAAGGAAATATTAAAAATATAAATCAAATATTTTGTTGGTATAATTCTAATTTTATTAAATTAAAATCTATAATTAAAAATAAAGAAGATATTATAATTAAAGCTAAACTTACCTCATAAGAAATTGTTTGAGCTAAAGCTCGTAAACCCCCTAAAATAGAATAATTTGAATTTGATGACCAACCAGCAAGTAATAATAAATATACTCTAATTCTTGTACAACTTAAAAAAAATAATACCCCTAAATTAAACATAATTATATTAAAATAATAAGGAATTAATATCCAAATTATTAAAGAAATAAAAAATCTAAAAATAGGAGAAAAATAATAATAATAATAATTTTGTAAAATTTAAATAAACTTGCTCTTTTCTAAATAACTTAATACCATCTGAAAAAGACTGTATAATTCCTAAAAAACCTAATTTATTAGGGCCTTTTCGAATTTGAATATAACCTAAGATTTTTCGTTCTAATAAAGTTAAAAAAGCTACACCAATTAAAACTCCAATAAATAAAATAATTATTCCAATAATAATATTAATTAAATCTATTATTAACATTTACTATCTATATAATTTACTATATATTTATGACTTCTAAAACCATTACATTTTTCTGCCAAAATAGTAAATATATTATTAGTAATATTCATATTATATAAAATTATTTTAAATATTTGATCCTTTCGTACTAAAATATTTTATTTTACTAAAGATAGAAACCAACCTGGCTCACACCGGTTTGAACTCAGATCATGTAAGATTTTAATGATCTAACAGATCAAAATTTTAAACTTTTGCATTTAAATTTTATCTTAATCCAACATCGAGGTCGCAAACTTTTTTTTTTATTTGAACTAAAAAAAAAATTACGCTGTTATCCCTAAGGTAATTTTTTCTTATAATCATAAATTATGGATCATAATTTCATTTATTTATGTTTATTATTTAAAAAAAGTTTTTTTTATTTTTCTATCACCCCAATAAAATATTTTAAAAAATTTTAGTGTTAATTTTTCTTTATCTTAAAAATAATTTTTAAAATATTAAACTCTATAGGGTCTTCTCGTCTTTTAATTTTAATTTAGCTTTTTAACTAAAAAATTAAATTTCATTTTTTAAATAGAGACAGATTATATTTCATCCAATCATTTATACAAGTCTTCAATTAAAAGACTAATGATTATGCTACCTTTGTACAGTCAATATACTGCAGCCCTTTAAATTTATTTCAGTGGGCAGATTAGACTTTAAATTATTCTCAGAAAGACATGTTTTTGTTAAACAAGTGAATATTTTTTTTGCCGAATTCCTTTATTTAAATTTTATAAAATTTTATTTTCTCATTTATAAAATTTTGTACTAATTTTATCATTATACCTAATTTCTTTTTATTAAAAATTATTTTTTTATAAATATTTAAATATAAATTTTAAATTTTAATTTTAATAAAATTATTTATAAAAAATTATAATTTATAAAAAATATAAATTTTAAAAATTTTATTTTTAAAAATAAATCCAATTATAAAAATTTAATTTAAAGCTTATCCCTTAAAATATAAAATATTTACTTTTTTTAATTTTTATTAATAAAAATTAAGATTAATAATATTTAAAATTAAATTTTTTTCTAAAAAAACTAGATATATTTAAAAACGATTAACATTTCATTTCTAATTAATTATTTTAAATATTTTTAAAACACTAATTTAAATAATCAATTAACTCTCTTAAATTCGAGATTATTATTAATATAATTTATTTTTAATAAACTCTGATACCCAAGATACAATAAATTAAATTTACTTTTCATTAAATTTACTTTAATTATTTTTCAAAATTCTTTTACAATACTAATTTTCTATAAAATTAAAAATTTTTTCCATAAAAATACTTAAACCCCCATTCAGTATTTTACTTTAAAATTTCTTTTTTTATACTAATATTTATTAATTTTCCCCCCTCAAATTAATTATATTATAATTTCTTTTCAATGTAAATGAAATACTTTATCAAGCTCTAATTTGTCTTTCTAGAAACACTTTCCAGTACCTCTACTTTGTTACGACTTATTCCAATTTTTAAATGAAAGTGACGGGCAATATGTACATCTTTTAATTTTTAATCATTTTATTAAATTAAATAAAATTACATTTAAATCCACCTTCAATAATCTTTTACAAAATTATATTCATTTAATTTTTTATTATTGTAATCCATTATATTCTTAATTATAATCTACATCTTGATCTGAATTAATTTTTATTTTAATTTTTAAACATTATTATTATTATTAAATATTTTTTTAACAACGATATATAAAATTAAAAATTAAGTAAATTTAATCGTGGACTATCAATTATTAAACAGATTCCTTTAAATGAACTAAAATACCGCCAAATTACTTAAGTTTCAATAATTAATATACTATTTTAGTTTAATTTATTTAATTTTTTAATAATAGGGTATCTAATCCTAGTTTTTTATAAAATTTTAAAATTCACAAAAATAAATTTTAATCAAATTAAAATTTCACTTAATAATCCTAAATTTAATTTATTTAAATTAATTGTTTATTTTAACTAATAAAATTTATTTTAATTTTTGTATAACCGCAACTGCTGGCACAAAATTAGTTATTAATTTTAATATCCCTAAATCTTAATTTCTTAAATTTTTAATTTTAATAACTACTTTATATCATTATTTTTAAAATAAAGAAAGATTAACACTAAAATTTGTATATAATTTGAATTTAAAATAAATTTTTTAAATGGTATAAGTTTATTTCTTTATAAGAATCTTTTAAATAGTTTTTTTTTTTTTTTTTTTTTATATATAAAATTTAATATTAATTATCATTATTTTAATATTCTCCTCTTATTTTTTTTTCTAATATTCATATTGAAAATTAAATTCATGATAAAGCGATTAAAAATCTTTTAAATAGATAACTATTATTAATAAGATATATATGTTTCTAATTAATTATTATATTTATACATATATATAATATATTAAATATTTAATATAAATATAATTATTTAAATATTAAATATATATATATATATATATATATTTATTATATATAAATAATTATTTTTTTTAATTTATATAAAATTTAATATTAATTATCATTATTTTAATATTCTCCTCTTATTTTTTTTTTCTAATATTCATATTGAAAATTAAATTCATGATAAAGCGATTAATAATCTTTTAAATAGATAACTATTATTAATAAGATATATATGTTTCTAATTAATTCTTATATTTATATATATATATAATATATTAAATATTTAATATAAATATAATTATTTAAATATTTAATATATATATATATATATGTATATATAATATTTATATTTATTATATATAAATAATTATTTTTTTTAATTTATATAAAATTTAATATTAATTATCATTATTTTAATATTCTCCTCTTATTTTTTTTTCTAATATTCATATTGAAAATTAAATTCATGATAAAGCGATTAATAATCTTTTAAATAGATAAATATTATTAATAAGATATATATGTTTCTAATTAATTATTATATTTATACATATATAATATATTAAATATTTAATATAAATATAATTATTTAAATATTTAATATATAATTTATAAGTATTAATAAATTACATTTAATTAATTTTATTACCAATCCCCACAAATTTTCTAATAATAATTAAATAATAAATTTTAAAATAAGCTAAATTTAAGCTTTTGGGCTCATACCTCAAATATAAAGACTCTCTTTTTTTAAAATAAAGTGCCTGATAAAAGGATTATTCTGATAGAATAAATTATGTATAATAATACCTTTATTATATTTTATAGAATTAAACTAAATCTTATAATTTCAAAAATTATTGTGCTTCTTACACTAAAATATAAGTTTTAACAATGAATTTAAAATACCCCCATACCCCCATATTTTAATAAATTTTATAGTTAATTCAAATAAGATATTTTTTATATTTATGTTATTTTTTAGAAGCTTAATCTCTATTTTTGCAAATTCTTGATTAGGATGCTGAATTGGATTAGAAATCAATTTATTAAGATTTATCCCCCTTATTTCTAATAATAAAAATTTACTTCATAATGAAGCTTCTTTAAAATATTTTTTAACTCAATCTATTGCCTCCATTAATTTTATTTTTATTATTATTATTAAAATAATTTTATTCAAAAATTTTGAATTCAATAATATTTCAGTATTACTAAATTCAACTTTATTAATAAAAATAGGATCAGCCCCCTTTCATTTCTGATTTCCTAATATTATAGAAGGTTTATCTTGAATAAATTGTTTTATTTTAATAACTTGACAAAAAATTTCCCCTTTAATTCTTTTATTTTATTACTATAATTTTAATTTTATTATTATTATCATAATTTTAAATGCTTTAATTGGAGCTTTAATAGGATTTAATCAAACTTCAATTCGAAAATTATTAGCTTTTTCTTCTATTAATAATTTAGGATGAATAATAGCTGCTTTTTTAATCAGTGAAAACTTATGATTATTTTATTTTTTTATATATTCCTTTTTAAATTTAATTTTAATACTAATATTTTATATATTTAATATTTTTTATATAAATTGGAATAAGTCGTAACAAAGTAGAGGTACTGGAAAGTGTTTCTAGAAAGACAAATTAGAGCTTGATAAAGTATTTCATTTACATTGAAAAGAAATTATAATATAATTAATTTGAGGGGGGAAAATTAATAAATATTAGTATAAAAAAAGAAATTTTAAAGTAAAATACTGAATGGGGGTTTAAGTATTTTTATGGAAAAAATTTTTAATTTTATATAAAATTAGTATTGTAAAAGAATTTTGAAAAATAATTAAAGTAAATTTAATAAAAAGTAAATTTAATTTATTGTATCTTGGGTATCAGAGTTTATTAAAAATAAATTATATTAATAATAATCTCGAATTTAAGAGAGTTAATTGATTATTTAAATTAGTGTTTTAAAATTATTTAAAATAATTAATTAGAAATGAAATGTTAATCGTTTTTAAATATATGTAGTTTTTTTAGAAAAAATTTAATTTTAAATATTATTAATCTTAATTTTTATTAATAAAAATTAAAAAAAGTAAATATTTTATATTTTAAGGGATAAGCTTTAAATTAAATTTTTATAATTGGATTTATTTTTAAAAATATTAAAATTTATATTTTTTATAAATTATAATTTTTTATAAATAATTTTATTAAAATTAAAATTTAAAATTTATATTTAAATATTTATAAAAAAATAATTTTTATTAATAAAAATTAAGATTAATAATATTTAAAATTAAATTTTTTTCTAAAAAAACTAGATATATTTAAAAACGATTAACATTTCATTTCTAATTAATTATTTTAAATAATTTTAAAACACTAATTTAAATAATCAATTAACTCTCTTAAATTCGAGATTATTATTAATATAATTTATTTTTAATAAACTCTGATACCCAAGATACAATAAATTAAATTTACTTTTTATTAAATTTACTTTAATTATTTTTCAAAATTCTTTTACAATACTAATTTTCTATAAAATTAAAAAATTTTTCCATAAAAATACTTAAACCCCTATTCAGTATTTTACTTTAAAATTTCTTTTTTTATACTAATATTTATTAATTTTCCCCCCTCAAATTAATTATATTATAATTTCTTTTCAATGTAAATGAAATACTTTATCAAGCTCTAATTTGTCTTTCTAGAAACACTTTCCAGTACCTCTACTTTGTTACGACTTATTCCAATTTTTAAATGAAAGTGACGGGCAATATGTACATATTTTAATTTTTAATCATTTTATTAAATTAAATAAAATTACATTTAAATCCACCTTCAATAATCTTTTACAAAATTATATTCATTTAATTTTTTATTATTGTAATCCATTATATTCTTAATTATAATCTACATCTTGATCTGAATTAATTTTTATTTTAATTTTTAAACATTATTATTATTATTAAATATTTTTTTAACAACGATATATAAAATTAAAAATTAAGTAAATTTAAACGTGGACTATCAATTATTAAACAGATTCCTTTAAATGAACTAAAATACCGCCAAATTACTTAAGTTTCAATAATTAATATACTATTTTAGTTTAATTTATTTAATTTTTTAATAATAGGGTATCTAATCCTAGTTTTTTATAAAATTTTAAAATTCACAAAAATAAATTTTAATCAAATTAAAATTTCACTTAATAATCCTAAATTTAATTTATTTAAATTAATTGTTTATTTTAACTAATAAAATTTATTTTAATTTTTGTATAACCGCAACTGCTGGCACAAAATTAGTTATTAATTTTAATATCCCTAAATCTTAATTTCTTAAATTTTTAATTTTAATTACTACTTTATATCATTATTTTTAAAATAAAGAAAGATTAACACTAAAATTTGTATATAATTTGAATTTAAAATAAATTTTTTAAATGGTATAAGTTTATTTCTTTATAAGAATCTTTTAATTTTTTTTTTTTTTTTTTTTTATATATTAAATTTAATATTAATTATCATTATTTTAATATTCTCCTCTTATTTTTTTTTCTAATATTCATATTGAAAATTAAATTCATGATAAAGCGATTAATAATCTTTTAAATAGATAACTATTATTAACAAGATATGTATGTTTCTAATTAATTATTATATTTATATATATATATAATATATTAAATATTTAATATATATATATATATATATGTATATATAATATTTATATTTATTATATATAAATAATTAATTTTTTTAATTTATATAAAATTTAATATTAATTATCATTATTTTAATATTCTCCTCTTATTTTTTTTTCTAATATTCATATTGAAAATTAAATTCATGATAAAGCGATTAATAATCTTTTAAATAGATAAATATTATTAATAAGATATATATGTTTCTAATTAATTATTATATTTATATATATATATATATGATATATTAAATATTTAATATAAATATAATTATTTAAATATTTAATATATATATATATATATATATATATATGTATATATAATATTTATATTTATTATACATAAATAATTATTTTTTTTAATTTATATAAAATTTAATATTAATTATCATTATTTTAATATTCTCCTCTTATTTTTTTTTCTAATATTCATATTGAAAATTAAATTCATGATAAAGCGATTAATAATCTTTTAAATAGATAACTATTATTAATAAGATATATATGTTTCTAATTAATTATTATATTTATACATATATAATATACTAAATATTTAATATAAATATAATTATTTAAATATTTAATATATAATTTATAAGTATTAATAAATTACATTTAATTAATTTTATTACCAATCCCCACAAATTTTCTAATAATAATTAAATAATAAATTTTAAAATAAGCTAAATTTAAGCTTTTGGGCTCATACCTCAAATATAAAGACTCTCTTTTTTTAAAATAAAGTGCCTGATAAAAGGATTATTCTGATAGAATAAATTATGTATAATAATACCTTTATTATATTTTATAGAATTAAACTAAATCTTATAATTTCAAAAATTATTGTGCTTCTTACACTAAAATATAAGTTTTAACAATGAATTTAAAATACCCCCATACCCCCATATTTTAATAAATTTTATAGTTAATTCAAATAAGATATTTTTTATATTTATGTTATTTTTTAGAAGCTTAATCTCTATTTTTGCAAATTCTTGATTAGGATGCTGAATTGGATTAGAAATCAATTTATTAAGATTTATCCCCCTTATTTCTAATAATAAAAATTTACTTCATAATGAAGCTTCTTTAAAATATTTTTTAACTCAATCTATTGCCTCCATTAATTTTATTTTTATTATTATTATTAAAATAATTTTATTCAAAAATTTTGAATTCAATAATATTTCAGTATTACTAAATTCAACTTTATTAATAAAAATAGGATCAGCCCCCTTTCATTTCTGATTTCCTAATATTATAGAAGGTTTATCTTGAATAAATTGTTTTATTTTAATAACTTGACAAAAAATTTCCCCTTTAATTCTTTTATTTTATTACTATAATTTTAATTTTATTATTATTATCATAATTTTAAATGCTTTAATTGGAGCTTTAATAGGATTTAATCAAACTTCAATTCGAAAATTATTAGCTTTTTCTTCTATTAATAATTTAGGATGAATAATAGCTGCTTTTTTAATCAGTGAAAACTTATGATTATTTTATTTTTTTATATATTCCTTTTTAAATTTAATTTTAATACTAATATTTTATATATTTAATATTTTTTATATAAATTGGAATAAGTCGTAACAAAGTAGAGGTACTGGAAAGTGTTTCTAGAAAGACAAATTAGAGCTTGATAAAGTATTTCATTTACATTGAAAAGAAATTATAATATAATTAATTTGAGGGGGGAAAATTAATAAATATTAGTATAAAAAAAGAAATTTTAAAGTAAAATACTGAATGGGGGTTTAAGTATTTTTATGGAAAAAATTTTTAATTTTATATAAAATTAGTATTGTAAAAGAATTTTGAAAAATAATTAAAGTAAATTTAATAAAAAGTAAATTTAATTTATTGTATCTTGGGTATCAGAGTTTATTAAAAATAAATTATATTAATAATAATCTCGAATTTAAGAGAGTTAATTGATTATTTAAATTAGTGTTTTAAAATTATTTAAAATAATTAATTAGAAATGAAATGTTAATCGTTTTTAAATATATGTAGTTTTTTTAGAAAAAATTTAATTTTAAATATTATTAATCTTAATTTTTATTAATAAAAATTAAAAAAAGTAAATATTTTATATTTTAAGGGATAAGCTTTAAATTAAATTTTTATAATTGGATTTATTTTTAAAAATATTAAAATTTATATTTTTTATAAATTATAATTTTTTATAAATAATTTTATTAAAATTAAAATTTAAAATTTATATTTAAATATTTATAAAAAAATAATTTTTATTAATAAAAATTAAGATTAATAATATTTAAAATTAAATTTTTTTCTAAAAAAACTAGATATATTTAAAAACGATTAACATTTCATTTCTAATTAATTATTTTAAATAATTTTAAAACACTAATTTAAATAATCAATTAACTCTCTTAAATTCGAGATTATTATTAATATAATTTATTTTTAATAAACTCTGATACCCAAGATACAATAAATTAAATTTACTTTTTATTAAATTTACTTTAATTATTTTTCAAAATTCTTTTACAATACTAATTTTCTATAAAATTAAAAAATTTTTCCATAAAAATACTTAAACCCCTATTCAGTATTTTACTTTAAAATTTCTTTTTTTATACTAATATTTATTAATTTTCCCCCCTCAAATTAATTATATTATAATTTCTTTTCAATGTAAATGAAATACTTTATCAAGCTCTAATTTGTCTTTCTAGAAACACTTTCCAGTACCTCTACTTTGTTACGACTTATTCCAATTTTTAAATGAAAGTGACGGGCAATATGTACATATTTTAATTTTTAATCATTTTATTAAATTAAATAAAATTACATTTAAATCCACCTTCAATAATCTTTTACAAAATTATATTCATTTAATTTTTTATTATTGTAATCCATTATATTCTTAATTATAATCTACATCTTGATCTGAATTAATTTTTATTTTAATTTTTAAACATTATTATTATTATTAAATATTTTTTTAACAACGATATATAAAATTAAAAATTAAGTAAATTTAATCGTGGACTATCAATTATTAAACAGATTCCTTTAAATGAACTAAAATACCGCCAAATTACTTAAGTTTCAATAATTAATATACTATTTTAGTTTAATTTATTTAATTTTTTAATAATAGGGTATCTAATCCTAGTTTTTTATAAAATTTTAAAATTCACAAAAATAAATTTTAATCAAATTAAAATTTCACTTAATAATCCTAAATTTAATTTATTTAAATTAATTGTTTATTTTAACTAATAAAATTTATTTTAATTTTTGTATAACCGCAACTGCTGGCACAAAATTAGTTATTAATTTTAATATCCCTAAATCTTAATTTCTTAAATTTTTAATTTTAATTACTACTTTATATCATTATTTTTAAAATAAAGAAAGATTAACACTAAAATTTGTATATAATTTGAATTTAAAATAAATTTTTTAAATGGTATAAGTTTATTTCTTTATAAGAATCTTTTAAATATTTTTTTTTTTTTTTATATATTAAATTTAATATTAATTATCATTATTTTAATATTCTCCTCTTATTTTTTTTTCTAATATTCATATTGAAAATTAAATTCATGATAAAGCGATTAATAATCTTTTAAATAGATAACTATTATTAACAAGATATGTATGTTTCTAATTAATTATTATATTTATATATATATATAATATATTAAATATTTAATATATATATATATATATGTATATATAATATTTATATTTATTATATATAAATAATTAATTTTTTTAATTTATATAAAATTTAATATTAATTATCATTATTTTAATATTCTCCTCTTATTTTTTTTTCTAATATTCATATTGAAAATTAAATTCATGATAAAGCGATTAATAATCTTTTAAATAGATAAATATTATTAATAAGATATATATGTTTCTAATTAATTATTATATTTATATATATATATATATATATGATATATTAAATATTTAATATAAATATAATTATTTAAATATTTAATATATATATATATATATATATATATATATATATATATATATATGTATATATAATATTTATATTTATTATATATAAATAATTATTTTTTTTATTTTATATAAAATTTAATATTAATTATCATTATTTTAATATTCTCCTCTTATTTTTTTTTCTAATATTCATATTGAAAATTAAATTCATGATAAAGCGATTAATAATCTTTTAAATAGATAACTATTATTAATAAGATATATATGTTTCTAATTAATTATTATATTTATACATATATAATATATTAAATATTTAATATAAATATAATTATTTAAATATTTAATATATAATTTATAAGTATTAATAAATTACATTTAATTAATTTTATTACCAATCCCCACAAATTTTCTAATAATAATTAAATAATAAATTTTAAAATAAGCTAAATTTAAGCTTTTGGGCTCATACCTCAAATATAAAGACTCTCTTTTTTTAAAATAAAGTGCCTGATAAAAGGATTATTCTGATAGAATAAATTATGTATAATAATACCTTTATTATATTTTATAGAATTAAACTAAATCTTATAATTTCAAAAATTATTGTGCTTCTTACACTAAAATATAAGTTTTAACAATGAATTTAAAATACCCCCATACCCCCATATTTTAATAAATTTTATAGTTAATTCAAATAAGATATTTTTTATATTTATGTTATTTTTTAGAAGCTTAATCTCTATTTTTGCAAATTCTTGATTAGGATGCTGAATTGGATTAGAAATCAATTTATTAAGATTTATCCCCCTTATTTCTAATAATAAAAATTTACTTCATAATGAAGCTTCTTTAAAATATTTTTTAACTCAATCTATTGCCTCCATTAATTTTATTTTTATTATTATTATTAAAATAATTTTATTCAAAAATTTTGAATTCAATAATATTTCAGTATTACTAAATTCAACTTTATTAATAAAAATAGGATCAGCCCCCTTTCATTTCTGATTTCCTAATATTATAGAAGGTTTATCTTGAATAAATTGTTTTATTTTAATAACTTGACAAAAAATTTCCCCTTTAATTCTTTTATTTTATTACTATAATTTTAATTTTATTATTATTATCATAATTTTAAATGCTTTAATTGGAGCTTTAATAGGATTTAATCAAACTTCAATTCGAAAATTATTAGCTTTTTCTTCTATTAATAATTTAGGATGAATAATAGCTGCTTTTTTAATCAGTGAAAACTTATGATTATTTTATTTTTTTATATATTCCTTTTTAAATTTAATTTTAATACTAATATTTTATATATTTAATATTTTTTATATAAATTGGAATAAGTCGTAACAAAGTAGAGGTACTGGAAAGTGTTTCTAGAAAGACAAATTAGAGCTTGATAAAGTATTTCATTTACATTGAAAAGAAATTATAATATAATTAATTTGAGGGGGGAAAATTAATAAATATTAGTATAAAAAAAGAAATTTTAAAGTAAAATACTGAATGGGGGTTTAAGTATTTTTATGGAAAAAATTTTTAATTTTATATAAAATTAGTATTGTAAAAGAATTTTGAAAAATAATTAAAGTAAATTTAATAAAAAGTAAATTTAATTTATTGTATCTTGGGTATCAGAGTTTATTAAAAATAAATTATATTAATAATAATCTCGAATTTAAGAGAGTTAATTGATTATTTAAATTAGTGTTTTAAAATTATTTAAAATAATTAATTAGAAATGAAATGTTAATCGTTTTTAAATATATGTAGTTTTTTTAGAAAAAATTTAATTTTAAATATTATTAATCTTAATTTTTATTAATAAAAATTAAAAAAAGTAAATATTTTATATTTTAAGGGATAAGCTTTAAATTAAATTTTTATAATTGGATTTATTTTTAAAAATATTAAAATTTATATTTTTTATAAATTATAATTTTTTATAAATAATTTTATTAAAATTAAAATTTAAAATTTATATTTAAATATTTATAAAAAAATAATTTTTATTAATAAAAATTAAGATTAATAATATTTAAAATTAAATTTTTTTCTAAAAAAACTAGATATATTTAAAAACGATTAACATTTCATTTCTAATTAATTATTTTAAATAATTTTAAAACACTAATTTAAATAATCAATTAACTCTCTTAAATTCGAGATTATTATTAATATAATTTATTTTTAATAAACTCTGATACCCAAGATACAATAAATTAAATTTACTTTTTATTAAATTTACTTTAATTATTTTTCAAAATTCTTTTACAATACTAATTTTCTATAAAATTAAAAAATTTTTCCATAAAAATACTTAAACCCCTATTCAGTATTTTACTTTAAAATTTCTTTTTTTATACTAATATTTATTAATTTTCCCCCCTCAAATTAATTATATTATAATTTCTTTTCAATGTAAATGAAATACTTTATCAAGCTCTAATTTGTCTTTCTAGAAACACTTTCCAGTACCTCTACTTTGTTACGACTTATTCCAATTTTTAAATGAAAGTGACGGGCAATATGTACATATTTTAATTTTTAATCATTTTATTAAATTAAATAAAATTACATTTAAATCCACCTTCAATAATCTTTTACAAAATTATATTCATTTAATTTTTTATTATTGTAATCCATTATATTCTTAATTATAATCTACATCTTGATCTGAATTAATTTTTATTTTAATTTTTAAACATTATTATTATTATTAAATATTTTTTTAACAACGATATATAAAATTAAAAATTAAGTAAATTTAATCGTGGACTATCAATTATTAAACAGATTCCTTTAAATGAACTAAAATACCGCCAAATTACTTAAGTTTCAATAATTAATATACTATTTTAGTTTAATTTATTTAATTTTTTAATAATAGGGTATCTAATCCTAGTTTTTTATAAAATTTTAAAATTCACAAAAATAAATTTTAATCAAATTAAAATTTCACTTAATAATCCTAAATTTAATTTATTTAAATTAATTGTTTATTTTAACTAATAAAATTTATTTTAATTTTTGTATAACCGCAACTGCTGGCACAAAATTAGTTATTAATTTTAATATCCCTAAATCTTAATTTCTTAAATTTTTAATTTTAATTACTACTTTATATCATTATTTTTAAAATAAAGAAAGATTAACACTAAAATTTGTATATAATTTGAATTTAAAATAAATTTTTTAAATGGTATAAGTTTATTTCTTTATAAGAATCTTTTAAATATTTTTTTTTTTTTTATATATTAAATTTAATATTAATTATCATTATTTTAATATTCTCCTCTTATTTTTTTTTCTAATATTCATATTGAAAATTAAATTCATGATAAAGCGATTAATAATCTTTTAAATAGATAACTATTATTAACAAGATATGTATGTTTCTAATTAATTATTATATTTATATATATATATAATATATTAAATATTTAATATATATATATATATATGTATATATAATATTTATATTTATTATATATAAATAATTAATTTTTTAATTTATATAAAATTTAATATTAATTATCATTATTTTAATATTCTCCTCTTATTTTTTTTTCTAATATTCATATTGAAAATTAAATTCATGATAAAGCGATTAATAATCTTTTAAATAGATAAATATTATTAATAAGATATATATGTTTCTAATTAATTATTATATTTATATATATATATATATATATGATATATTAAATATTTAATATAAATATAATTATTTAAATATTTAATATATATATATATATATATATATATATATATATGTATATATAATATTTATATTTATTATACATAAATAATTATTTTTTTTAATTTATATAAAATTTAATATTAATTATCATTATTTTAATATTCTCCTCTTATTTTTTTTTCTAATATTCATATTGAAAATTAAATTCATGATAAAGCGATTAATAATCTTTTAAATAGATAACTATTATTAATAAGATATATATGTTTCTAATTAATTATTATATTTATACATATATAATATATTAAATATTTAATATAAATATAATTATTTAAATATTTAATATATAATTTATAAGTATTAATAAATTACATTTAATTAATTTTATTACCAATCCCCACAAATTTTCTAATAATAATTAAATAATAAATTTTAAAATAAGCTAAATTTAAGCTTTTGGGCTCATACCTCAAATATAAAGACTCTCTTTTTTTAAAATAAAGTGCCTGATAAAAGGATTATTCTGATAGAATAAATTATGTATAATAATACCTTTATTATATTTTATAGAATTAAACTAAATCTTATAATTTCAAAAATTATTGTGCTTCTTACACTAAAATATAAGTTTTAACAATGAATTTAAAATACCCCCATACCCCCATATTTTAATAAATTTTATAGTTAATTCAAATAAGATATTTTTTATATTTATGTTATTTTTTAGAAGCTTAATCTCTATTTCTGCAAATTCTTGATTAGGATGCTGAATTGGATTAGAAATCAATTTATTAAGATTTATCCCCCTTATTTCTAATAATAAAAATTTACTTCATAATGAAGCTTCTTTAAAATATTTTTTAACTCAATCTATTGCCTCCATTAATTTTATTTTTATTATTATTATTAAAATAATTTTATTCAAAAATTTTGAATTCAATAATATTTCAGTATTACTAAATTCAACTTTATTAATAAAAATAGGATCAGCCCCCTTTCATTTCTGATTTCCTAATATTATAGAAGGTTTATCTTGAATAAATTGTTTTATTTTAATAACTTGACAAAAAATTTCCCCTTTAATTCTTTTATTTTATTACTATAATTTTAATTTTATTATTATTATCATAATTTTAAATGCTTTAATTGGAGCTTTAA
Organism: Leptidea sinapis; assembly: GCF_905404315.1. NCBI lineage: Eukaryota > Metazoa > Arthropoda > Insecta > Lepidoptera > Pieridae > Leptidea > Leptidea sinapis. The sequence goes on along the minus strand of NC_066285.1, from coordinate 373,078 downwards.
TAGGATTTAATCAAACTTCAATTCGAAAATTATTAGCTTTTTCTTCTATTAATAATTTAGGATGAATAATAGCTGCTTTTTTAATCAGTGAAAACTTATGATTATTTTATTTTTTATATATTCCTTTTTAAATTTAATTTTAATACTAATATTTTATATATTTAATATTTTTTATATAAATCAAATAAATTTTAATATTAATTTATATATTAAAATATCTTTAATTATTAATTTTTTTTCCTTAGGAGGTTTACCCCCATTCTTAGGATTTTTCCCTAAGTGAATTATTATTAATTTTTTATTTAACAATAATTTAACATTAATTGCTTTTTTTTTTTAATATCAAGATTAATTATAATATTTTTTTACATTCGAATTATTTATTTATCAATTTTACTAATTAATTTTAAATTAAAATGATTAAAGATTAATTTTAAAAATAGTTTTTTTTCATTTATTAATTTTATCTCTTTAATTTCCTTATCAAGTTTAATCCTTAATACTTTTTTCTTTTTTTAAGGTTTTAAGTTAAATTAAACTAATAGTCTTCAAAATTATTTATAAAGAAAATCTTTAAGCCTTAGTAATATTTACACCTTAAAATTTGCAATTTTATATCATTTATGAATATAAGGCTTCTTAATAAAAGAGATTATTCTCGTTAATAAATTTACAATTTATCGCTTATACCTCAGCCATTTTATTTGCGAAAATGACTTTTTTCTACAAATCATAAAGATATTGGAACTTTATATTTTTCTTTGGAATTTGAGCTGGTATAGTAGGAACTTCATTAAGTTTATTAATTCGAACAGAATTAGGAAATCCTGGATCTTTAATTGGAGATGATCAAATTTATAATACTATTGTTACTGCTCATGCTTTTATCATAATTTTTTTTATAGTAATACCAATCATAATTGGAGGATTCGGAAATTGATTAATTCCTTTAATACTTGGAGCTCCAGATATAGCTTTTCCCCGTATAAATAATATAAGTTTCTGAATACTCCCCCCCTCTCTTTTAATTTTAATTACAAGAAGTGTAGTAGAAAATGGAGCAGGTACTGGATGAACAGTTTATCCCCCACTTTCATCTAATATTGCTCATAGAGGATCATCAGTTGATTTAGCTATTTTTTCCCTTCATTTAGCTGGAATTTCCTCTATTCTTGGAGCAATTAATTTTATTACAACCATTATTAATATACGAATTAATAATTTATCATTTGATCAAATACCTTTATTTGTATGAGCCGTAGGAATTACAGCTTTATTACTTTTATTATCTCTTCCTGTTTTAGCTGGAGCTATTACTATATTACTCACTGATCGAAATTTAAATACATCATTTTTTGATCCAGCAGGAGGAGGGGATCCAATTCTTTATCAACATTTATTTTGATTTTTTGGACACCCTGAAGTTTATATTCTTATTCTTCCAGGATTTGGAATAATTTCACATATTATTACCCAAGAAAGAGGAAAAAAAGAAACATTTGGATCATTAGGAATAATTTATGCTATAATAGCAATTGGGTTATTAGGATTCATTGTATGAGCTCATCATATATTTACAGTAGGAATAGATATTGATACTCGAGCCTATTTTACTTCAGCAACAATAATTATTGCTATTCCTACAGGAATTAAAATTTTTAGTTGATTAGCAACTCTTTATGGAACTCAAATTAATTATAGACCATCTATATTATGAAGATTAGGATTTGTTTTTTTATTTACTATTGGGGGATTAACAGGAGTAATTTTAGCTAACTCATCCATTGATGTTATTCTTCATGATACTTATTATGTTGTAGCCCACTTTCACTATGTACTTTCAATAGGAGCTGTATTTGCAATTTTTGGAGGATTCATTCATTGGTACCCTCTTTTCACAGGATTAATTCTTAATCCTTTTTTACTTAAAATTCAATTTATTATTATATTTATTGGAGTAAATTTAACATTTTTCCCTCAACATTTTTTAGGATTAGCTGGAATACCTCGTCGTTACTCTGATTATCCTGATTATTATTTATCATGAAATATTATTTCTTCTATTGGATCTTATATTTCATTATTAGGAACTATTTTTATAATTATAATTATTTGAGAATCTATAATTAATCAACGAATTGTAATTTTTTCCTTAAATATGCCTTCTTCTATTGAATGATTCCAAAATTTACCTCCAGCAGAACATTCATATAATGAACTTCCAATTATAAGAAATTTCTAATATGGCAGATTATATGTAATGGATTTAAACCCCATTTATAAAGGTTTTCCTTTTTTTAGAAATGGCAACCTGATCTAATTTTAATTTACAAAATAGAGCTTCCCCTTTAATAGAACAAATAATTTTTTTTCATGACCATACTTTAATTATTTTAATTATAATTACTATTTTAGTTATATATTTAATAATAAATTTATTTTTTAATAAATTTATTAATCGATTTTTAATAGAAGGACAAATAATTGAATTAATTTGAACTATTTTACCAGCAATTACATTAATTTTTATTGCTCTTCCTTCTCTTCGATTATTATACCTAATAGATGATTTAAATAATCCATTAATTACTTTAAAATCAATTGGACATCAATGATACTGAAGTTATGAATATTCAGATTTTAATAATATTGAATTTGATTCTTATATAACTAATGATTATAAATTAAATAAATTTCGCCTTTTAGATGTTGATAATCGAATTATTATCCCAATAAATAATCAAATTCGAATTTTAGTTACAGCTACAGATGTTATTCATTCTTGAACTATTCCTTCTTTAGGTGTAAAAGTAGATGCTAATCCTGGACGACTAAATCAAACTAATTTTTTTATTAGTCGTCCAGGAATTTTTTTTGGTCAATGTTCAGAAATTTGTGGAGCTAATCATAGTTTTATACCAATTGTTATTGAAAGTGTAAATATAAATAACTTTATTAACTGAATTAATAATTATTCTCCATTAGATGACTGAAAGCAAGTATTGGTCTCTTAAACCATTTTATAGTAATTTAGCAATTACTTCTAATGAAAGAATTAGTTAAAATATAACATAAATATGTCAAATTTAAATTATTATATATATAAATAATATTCTTTTATTCCTCAAATAATACCTATTAACTGAATATTCCAATTATTCTTTTTTATTGTTATTTTTATTTTATTTAATATTATAAATTATTATATTTACTTTAATTTTTATAAAATTAAAAAAATAAATTTAAAAAAAATAAATTACTTAAATTGAAAATGATAAATAATTTATTTTCTATTTTTGATCCTTCAACTAATTTATTTAATTTATCATTTAATTGAATTAGAATTTTTTTAGGATTACTATTTTTACCCTTATCATTTTGATTAATTCCTAATTGGCATTTCATTATATGAAAATTTATTATTATTAAATTAAACAATGAATTTAAAATTTTAATTAATCAAAATAATAATAATAAAGGATCTACTTTTATTTTTATTTCATTATTTTCATATATCTTATTTAATAATTTTTTAGGTTTATTCCCTTATATTTTTACAAGTACAAGACATTTATCCATAACCTTATCTATTTCTCTTTCTCTATGAATTTCATTCATATTATTTGGATGAATTAATAATTCTCAACATATATTTATTCATATAATTCCCCAAGGAACTCCAACTATACTAATACCATTTATAGTACTAATTGAAACTATTAGAAATATTATTCGACCAGGAACATTAGCTATTCGATTAACAGCCAATATAATTGCTGGTCATTTATTAATTACTTTACTAAGTAATACAAGTAATATTTTAAATTCTTATTTATTATTTTTATTAATTTTAATTCAAATTATTCTTTTAACTTTAGAAAGAGCAGTAGCAGTAATTCAATCTTATGTAATTTCTATTTTAAGAACATTATATTCTAGAGAAACTAATTAATGTCAAATAATTTACATAATCATCCTTACCATTTAGTTGATTATAGTCCTTGACCTTTAACAGGAGCTATCGGAACTATAACTTTAGTCACAGGACTAGTAAAATGATTTCATAATTTTAATTTTAATTTAATTTTACTAGGATATTTTATTATTATCTTAACTATATTTCAGTGATGACGTGACATTTCACGAGAAGGAACATTTCAAGGCAAACATACTATTTTAGTATCCAAAGGTTTACGATGAGGTATAATTTTATTTATTATTTCTGAAATTTTTTTTTTCATTTCTTTTGTTTGAGCATTTTTCCATAGTAGTTTATCTCCTAATGTAGAAATTGGAATTTCATGACCCCCTTTTCATTTCATTGTAATATTAAAAAATTTTTTTTTATAAATATCTAAAGATTTTTAGTCACCTCAATATCTTCAATATTATACTCTTTTTAAGCTATTTAAATAAATTATTATAACAATTACTAAAAATAATATTCAAATAACAAATCTATATAAATAAATCTTATAATTATTTACTTGTATAAGATTAAAAATAATTGAATAATTTTTTAAAATATTATATAAACCTTGACCGCTATAAATTTCTCTTCACCCTAAATCAATATTTTTTATTAATTTAAAACCAAAATTTAAATAATTAAAAACTAAACCATGAGTTAATAAATTTGGTATAAACCATATTAATCTTAAAAAATTATTTAAATTATAAAATAATTTTAATTTATTTATAGAATATAAATTCGTACTTCTAATTAATCATCCTAGGAATATTCCAATTCCTCTAACATAAATTACTATTAATTTTATTCTTAGGGGTAAATAAATTATATAAGGATAATTAAATATTAATATTTTATTATGTGAACATACACAAACTTCTGGATGGCTGTAAGGACAATCTTACCAAGCTAGAGTTAATAAAAGCGAGAAATTTCCTGCTACGCTACGCCGGGATGTTCTCGAAGAACGACGGGGACATCGGAAGAACTGGTTTGGTGAAACACAAGATCGACACTGGAGACACTGTTCCGATAAGGCAAAGACCAAGACGTATTCCGTTTGCACGTGAACAAGAAGTGGAAGACATGATTCGGGATATGAAAGAAAATGTGATAGAACCGTCATCGAGTCCATGGTGTTCTCCAGTGGTTCTGGTGAAGAAGAAGGATGGATCAACTAGATTTTGTGTGGACTATCGGCGTTTGAACGATGTAACTAAGAAAGACAGTTATCCATTGCCAAGAATCGATGACACATTAGATTTACTTTGTGGCATGACGTGGTTCTCTACTCTTGATTTGAAAAGTGGCTACTGGCAAGTCGATCTGGACCCTAAAGGCAAGGAGAAGACGGCTTTTTCAACCGGAAAAGGGTTATGGCAGTTCAAAACAATGCCCTTCGGATTATGCAACGCCCCAGCTACTTTCGAAAGGTTGGTGGAGCATGTGCTGGCAGGTATGTTGGGAGAAACCTGCCTTGTCTACTTGGATGACATAATCATTATGGGACGAAGTTTTGAAGATCATCTTAAGAAGCTCGAAAAGTCTTCACAAAACTGCAGGGTGCCAACTTGAAGTTGAGTCCAAAGAAATGTTCCTTCTTTCAACGTCAGGTGAATTACTTGGGGCACGTTATCTCGGAGCAAGGCGTTGCGATGGATCCTGCCAAGATCAGTGCTGTCAAAGACTGGCCGACGCCGACAGAAAATACACATGTGAGAGCATTTCTAGGACTATGCTCTTATTATCGACGCTTTGTGAAAGGGTTTTCCGATGTTGCTAAGCCCTTACATCGACTGACGGAGGAGAAAAGAGCCTTTTCCTGGGATGAAGAATGCGAACAAGCTGGGGCTCCGTGGGAAAGAGTAGCTCTGGATATGGCCGGACCGTTCCCAGTCACCAAATCTGGAAACCGTTACATAATGGTGGTGATGGATTATTTCACAAAGTGGCCGGAAGCATTTGCTCTACCGAATCAAGAAGCAATTACCGTCGCGACGAAGCTGGTGAATGAAGTTTTCTGCAGATTCGGTGTGCCTTTGGAGTTGCACAGTGACCAAGGGCGGAACTTCGAATCACAAGTATTTCAAGAAGTTTACAAGATCTTGGGAATCCATAAGACCAGAACTATGCCATATCATCCACAGTCGGACGGGATGGTGGAGAGGTTTAACCAAACATTGGAGCGACATCTGGCAAAAGTAGTGGACAGTCATCAGGATAACTGGGATGAGTACATTCCACTGTTTCTTATGTCAAATAGAAGCGCAATACACGAGACGACAACGGTGACTCCTGCGTACGCCAATTTTGGAAGGGAATTGAAATTGCCAGCTGATTTACTCTCAGGCTGTCCACCGGATACTCCGAAAAGTATAACAGAATATGTGGATGAGTTACGGAAAAAGATGGTGGGCATCTACGAGGAAATTAGAACAACTGGGCTTAAGGCAAGTGAACGGATGAAGACCTGCTACGATCGAAGAGCTAATATTCCTGATTTTAAAAAGGGAACCCTGATTTGGATACACAATCCTGTAAGGCGAAAGGGGAAGTCTCCGAAGCTCCAACCAAGTTGGGAGGGACCATACAAAGTAATCACAAGGGTAAATGATGTGACTCTCAGGATCCAGGGTACCCCTCGAAGTCCCCCGAAAATCGTACATGCCGATCGGGTGGCTAAGTACTACGGAAGCAACGATGATCGGGATGATCATGTCTTGGGAGGGGTCAGTGTTGCGTAGCAACCTTTCGAAGTATATGACGAGAGTTGTCAAACTTCAAGACATTGTTAATTTCAACAGCTCCGTCAGCATTACTCGTAGCTCAGCGGAAAAGTGTTTACTTTAGACGCTGTAGACCCGGGTTCGATACACCTACCAGTGTATGGATTTTTTTGGGTTTTGTGAAGTTAAAGGAAATTTCTAGTTAGTTCAGGATCAAATCGAACAGACAAAAAGGGATGGAAAGTGTGTAAGCAGGATAAAAATAGTTAAAAGAATTTTCTAGTACAATTTAAATTTAAAGATGGAACGGGAGAATCATTTTGAAAATAGAACGGATCCGGGGGTATATAAGCCGTACTAAGCGTGGCCTACGGCAGTTCTAGTTCTGACTCGAAAGTGTAAAGAAGAAGAAGAAGAAAAGAAGAAGTAGTGAAAAGTGGAAGTGTTCCAAGAGGAAGAAGATAGAAGAGACTTAGTGTTCGGTGCGGTGTGACGCGTTGAAGTTACCGCCGCCCACAAGAGGAACAGCGGCAGCCCGGCGAAGTGCAAGTTCAGAAAAAGTGAACGCAAATAAAGAATCGTTCCTATAAGCGGAGTATTATTTCCAATCCCTGACCCACTCCCGTGTCAATATCAATAGAGAGGACCACAACATAACATGTGACCCCCCCTTTAACTATTCCGGAAGTACAGAAAGCAGTTCTCAGCTTCAACCCAAAAAAGGCCCCTGGAGAAGATGGTATATTTTTTTTTTTGAGAGGAGGAAATACGGTTACGTATTGTTACGTATATGTCGGACTCGAGTGTCCTCGTAAGCGGACACCCCATACCGACTAAAATCTCCTCTGTGTTGTTAGCAGCCCTGGCTTTCACAGCGAAGTAGGACGTGGGCCGTGGAGGCCGCAAAGACTACGCAACAACAGTCGCGGGGCGTCTCCTAAGGAGACTCGAACCTCAGACCGGCTGTGTGCTTGTGGGAAGGAGAGAGAATGAAAATGAAGATGAAATGAAGATGAAATATGAAAAGGTGATAAGAACACACTCGCCGGCGAGTGTGGTGATGTTTTGTGTAATGTATGTTAGTGTGTATGTATGTGTGTTTGTATGTTTGTACGTAGTGTAAATGTTTGTGTGCATGTATGTTTGTGTCTGTTTGTGAAGTGTGTTTGTGATTGTGTAAGTGGTGTATGTCAGTCCGTCAGTCAGTCCGTGTGTGAGTGAGTGTAGTGAAGCGATTACAGGACGAGGACTAACGTCTCGTCGGGTATCAAAACAATGTGTGGTGTATCTAGGGTGCGGGCCGCTGGCCATCGTCAGAGCGACGAGTGCCAGTGGTTTGCGGTGGTTGACCGCGCCTACTCCTGCGAAGGCGGTGTGTGCGTGTCTGTGTCGGTGTTTGTGTGGGTGTCGCGTTCGCGATGGTAATGTCGTCATCCGGGTCTACCGTTACGTGTCTGGGACGTCTTATTGGGTTGAGACTATGGTGAAGGGGGTGTACCCGCATGCCTTCCTAACCAAGATGTTGGGATGGTTAGGCGCCTTGTCAAAGAAGCGTCGCGAGATCTCTTTAAAGTGTTGAGCTATCGTCGGAAGCTCTAGGTCGCGGTGAAGGTCAACGTTTCGGATGAACTACGGGGCTCCGGTTGCCATGCGCGTGAATTTATTTTGAACTACTTGCAAACGACGTAAGTAGCTCGGTCGGGTGTGCGCGAAAACGACGCTTGCGAATGACAGTATGGGCTGTACAATGGTTTTGTACAGCGTCACTTTGTGTTTGAGCGGAAGTTTGCTTTGCCCACACACAAGTGGATAAAGGCGACTGAGGACCAATCGGGCTCTAATGCATACCGTATCAATATGTTTCTTGAAGTTCATATTGCTGTTGAACGTGACTCCTAAGTATTTGTAATCCTTCACCCACGGTATGGGTGTTTCATACAATTTAATGACGTCGGTCGGTCGTTTTTTAGCGCGGATGCTATTCGCGTTACCGAAGAGTACCGCTGCACTCTTGGTGGGGTTCACTTCAATCCGCCATTTTCTGAACCAGTTGCCTAGTTCATCGACGGCGGCTTGAAGCACTTTAACGTTCCTGCACACGGTTGAGCGGTTCAATAGAGCGGAGCCAAAGTAGAGTGCCGTATCGTCAGCGTACTGAGCGAGCTGGACACTCGGAAACTTGGGAATGTCGCTCGTGAAGAGCGAGAAAAGAGTGGGAGAGAGGACTGAACCCTGTGGCACGCCAGACCTGATGGGTCTGGGTGAGGATAGGGTGCCCTCTACTCGATATCGGAAGGAGCGATCAGTAAGGTAGGCTCGTACGCTACGAGTACCCGATCGTACTAAGCCGTTGTGCCATACCTTGTCGAATGCCTTCGCGACATCGAAAAACACGGCTGCCGTGGTAGCGTGAAGTTGACGCCGTACGAGAATGTATTCGGTGAGTCGGTGAGCCTGCTGGGGACACGAGTGAGTGGTTCTGAATCCGAACTGTATGTCGGGTATCAGGTTGAGCTCCGGAATTAATGATTAAGACGCGCGAGAATTAATCTTTCGTAAAGTTAATTAAGCTAATAGGCCTATAGCTACTCGGATTAGCTTTAGGTTTATTGGGTTTTGGGATACCGATAACAATGGAATCCTTCCATTGTTCGGGGAACGCGCTATTAGACAATATAATATTAAAAATGGTAACCAATAAAGTAATAAGAGTCGAGGGTAGGATTTTAAGAACCCTATTGTTTATAGTGTCGGGCCCCGGGGCCTTCTTGGAGTGAAGCTCCTTAATGATTAGCTTCACCGCTTCGTAAAAGGTGGGTTTTATTACATCGCCTGAAGGGCTCAGAGCGGAGCGACGTTCAACTTCACGATCAACTTCGTCAACGTGTGTCGGGTCGGCTGCTGCATATGGAGAGCATTGACTCTCGAGACTAATGGCGAGGCATTCAGCCTTCTCATCGTCATCGAGCGCCGGCTGCAGTCCCGGTCTGTCCAAAGGAGGCATGACAGTGGGCGGCTCCTGTTTGAATGCGCGAGGCAGCTTCCAGAAAGCCACATGTGATGGCTTAAGGTTGCCAAGCAAGCGGTCCCAACGTTCGCCGCGGAGTTCCGCGATACGTTCCCGTACCACCCGCTGTAGGTAGCGGAGGTGGCGCCTATTCTCGACTGACTAACCGACCGACCGTAAAGTCTAGTGGCTCTGTGCTTCTGTGTGAGTAAGTTCCTGACCTCTGGAGGCAGGTTTAGGCGATGCGGTTGCATCGTCGGAACCTGCCTGGAGCAGGCCTTGATCCTATTCTGTATATGTGACGTCACATGAGAGATAGCAATGTGAGCCGAGTCGACCGAGTCGATGACGTCCGGTATAAGGTCAAGGTCGTCGGACTTGATAAACTCGAGATCCTTTTCCAGCCGTTGCCAGTCGATCACTGTTTTCGTCGGTGGTTGAAAGTTAACCGGTGGGCCTAGATTTAGGACGACGGGCCGGTGGTCTGACTCTAATTCGTGAAAAACCTCGATTGAATTTACATTGAGCATTACGTTCTTAAGTAACGCAACGTCTAGAATGTCGGGTCGGTGCGCGACGTTATCCGGATAATGTGTTGGTTCGTCGGGTGCTATTACTGAAATGTTCAGCTAGTCTGTCAGCGAATCTAATAAGATTCCGTTTCTATTTGTGGCTGTACTGTTCCAGCTGGAGTGTTTGGCGTTAAGATCGCCGCCCACTATGACTGCGGCTCTGTGGCCGAGTAATGCTTCTATATCTGCGTCTAATACTTGTTTGTTGGGCGGAAGATAAGCTGAAATAACAGTGATCGGCTGGTGATTCGTCATACTGACTCGGATGGCAGAGGCCTCGATGTTAGTGAGGACCGGAGGATCTATAGGTATACAGTGTAGAGACCTTATAAAATAACCGCCCATACGGGTGATGCGATCATTTCTGACTATGTTGTAATTAGCGATACGCGGATCGCTATCCGCGTATCGCTAATTACAACTTGGTGGTAACAATTATACGTGGTTTTAGAAATGTCTCTTGCACTAAGAATAGGTCTAATTGATGTTCGTGAGCGAACTCCTTCACCAAGTCTAGTTGAGGCTTAAGGCCTTGGGCGTTAAAATACGCTATACGGAGCGTTTGTGGTTTAACCCGTCCGCTTACGTAATTAGGCATCGCGAATGTTTTTATACTTTCGCCCTATATCGGTAAGGGCTCGGAATATTTTGGCGTTGTCTGCCATAACTTGCAGGAGCGACGGCGGGTCGTCCCGGACAGCCTCGAGCCTGCTGGCCAGGGCTGTGATTTCATCTATGTCGAACAGCGCTGACAGCTCGAACATGAAGGCAAAGGCGCTGCCGCCTTGGTTGCCTATTGCCGCGGACGTGGGCGCCGGTGGCCTCGGTCGCAGGACCGACGCCGCCGGGCAGGACGCTAGCGGTGGCCAGAGGGCCGCGGGGGCCGCGAGAGTGGCCTCTGTGGCAGCCGGAGGAGACCTCACCCAGGCATTTACCTTAGGAGGCGGCGCAGGTTTGAAGGTCGGAGTGAACTCCACCTTCTCTGCTCTACCTTGCGGCTGGCGGCGTCCTGGGTGACGCTTGTGTTTGGGTGCCTTGGGACACCCGCGATAGCTCGCGGGGTGCCCCTTCTCCCCGCTCAAGAGGCAGGCCGGGGGCTCCACGCATTGCGCTGGTCGAGGGCACTCCGGCGTGCCATGTTTACCGAGGCACATCACACACCTCGGGGTGTGTTCACAGTTGCGTGCCGAGTGCCCGTATAACTGGCATCTGTGATACTGACCGGGCCCCCCGCGGTTGCGAGGAGCTTCGGCCCGGATGCCCTGAAGGGAGCAAACCGATTTTATATTAAAAATTTCCTTTCCCTCTTGCGTGAGGTCGAGGACGACGAGAACCATGTTAAATGGTTGTTTGTTGTTGGTGCCGCGCATACGATGCACCTCGTGTGCAGGGTAACCCAGCTGTTTGAGGTCCGACAGTATGTCGGCCTCGTCTATCTCTCTCGGGACGTTCCTAAATACGACCCTCAGACGCTTCTCCTCAGGCAGGGCGTACGTGTGGAAACCCACACTCAGCTCTCTAAGAAGAGATGTCAAGGCGCTCTTTGGTCTCTAATTTGATAAGAGATTGGTACGCCCTCGCCTGAAAGGAGAGCGTCTTTGGAATCCTATTTTTGATCACCAACCAGCGGCCTCGGTCTCCTATAAAAATAGGGGGCGGGCGCTTGGTCGGAGGCGGTACGCGGGCTTTAGCGGGCGCGGGCGCGGGAGTGGAGATAGTCGTGGCCGCGGCTTTCTTGGCGGGCGTGCCATCGACAGAAGGCAATTCGCGATCGCGCTTCTTTTCACGGCTCACGGTGGTGAAGCCGTCCGTGTCCGAGGCGACACTCTCCGCTCTCGACGGTAGAGCGGTTTCCGGCTAGGCCGGTGAAGCACTGGAAGCCTGAGGGGCTTCCGTGCCGTCAGAAGTGACCGCGGGGACCTTAGGGGTCGCCTGCGCGTCAAAGTAAGCCTGAAGGACAGGAGGGCGGGCTGATCGGGTGATCACTTTTCTCGGCTTGACCGAGGCCACGGAACTAACATCGGAGATGTTGCCTAATTCCATATCGGATTCCCCGTCGGAACCCGAAACGTCAGACGACGAGTTAATGTTTTTGGATTTCGCTTTGATAGCGGCATCCACTGTCTCGTTGATTGTTGCTTTCATTAGCGGAGCGATCTTCTCCGTGAATAACCTATCTAGTAGGGCGCTTAGAAGGCCCTCGTCGGTAACCATTGGTGAAGCCATGGTTGTCATATTTATTACCTGGGTTGAGCGGGCAACAACCCCCGCTGCCCGAGTCAGGCAGAGGGGGAAAATAATAATTAAGTGGACAACTATAGTTAAGTTGTACACTTGCACATTAATAAATACTATTAATAATAATAAAATATGCAAAAATTAAAAGAAATTAATAATAATAATTAAGCCTAAGACTAAGCTTTGCTGGATGTAGACTGGCTGGGCCGGAACCCCGATGCACGCTGTGCAGGCCCCCGCGGAGAAGACACACACGGCACGAACTGAAACTCACAAACACACACGATTAGCGTGCAGAATCGCGAAACACAGCACAGGTGCTAACTAACAATATCGTAAAACCGGGTAATTAACAGTGATAATAACTAAGCTACGTTCCGCGAATGAACGAAACAGGTGCGAGACTCAAAGAGTCCCGAACAATAGCGCGCGATAACAATAGCAGCCCAGGTGGCCTGAGCAGATAGTGCGATAACGCAGGTAATAAAAATATTCGAAGGAGGACAGATAACATGGCACGTGTGCTCGCGTTGCCTGCCTGAATCGAACTAAGATGGTATAACAGCTGACATATGTATGAACGCAGTTAATGCGGCACCGTACATATATTTAGCGATAGCCAACAAATGCCTCGAAATGGGATACTTCCCGGAAAGATGGAAAGTGGCCTACATTGTTATAATAAGAAAACCGGGAAAGACTGACTACACCGACCCCAAGGCTTACAGGCCCATTGGGCTACTATCCCTGCTGGGGAAGGTGTTTGAAGAAATAGTAGTGGGAAGGCTGAAGTGGCACTTAGTACCAAAAACCAGCAAACGACAATACGGATTTATGCCACAGCGCAGTACCGAGGACGCCCTCTATGACGCAGTAGAATACATACGCTTAAAGCTGAAGCAGAAAAAGATACTGACGACCGTATCATTCGACATAGAGGGCGCTTTTGACAGCGCTTGGTGGCCGATGATCAAAATCCGTATGGCCGAAGAAAAATGCCCCGCAAACATCAGAAAGGTCATGGAAGGCTACCTGGATAAGAGAAGAATAAGATTAAACTACGCGGGACAAGCTGTGGACATGCCAACTACAAAAGGTTGCGTACAAGGGTCTGTGAGCGGCCCAACACTGTGGAACTTGCTATTAGACCCACTAATGAAGGACCTCGAAGCCACTGGAGTATATGTCCAAGCATTTGCGGATGATGTCCTCCTCATTTTTGAGGGAGATACAGGGCCGGAAATCGAAGCAAAAGCAAATGACATACTAGCTCGAGTACATCGTTGGGGGGTGTCAAATAAGCTGAAGTTCGCGCCTCACAAAACTAAAGCTATGGTTGTAACCCGAAAATTAAAATTTGACACCCCACGACTTACAATGAACAATACACCAATAGTGATGGAGGACCACATAAAAATACTGGGAGTAGACATCGACGCAGGTTTGACCTTCAATAGACATATCAAAGCACAATGTCAAAAAGCTACTAATATCTATAAGCATGTTTCCAGAGCCGCAAATATTGATTGGGATCTGAATCCAGAAATTATTGCTTCGATATATATGGTAGTTATCGAACCAATTGTCCTGTACGCCGCAGCTGTATGGGCTCCAGCCGCAAAAAAGGCGTGCATTCAAAAGGTTCTGTATCAAATTCAAAGGAGTTTTGCACAGAAAATCGCAAAACCATACAGAACTGCCTCCCTGAACTCCGCCTCACTACTCGCGGGGATATTACCCTGGACCTCCGTGTAGCAGATCTTGCGGAAATGTATGCAGCACGAACGGGAAAAACTCCTATAGCTTCAGAAATAGAGAGGAAAACCCAATACACTGATCTTCCACACCCAGCAACGCAATACAAATGACCTACTCCCTGGTAAAAGACCCTACGGAAATAGATAAGCGTGGTGGAATTCAAATATTTACGGACGGGAGTAAAACGGAGATAGGGGTGGGAGCTGCGTGGTCAAAATGGGAAGACGGAAAGGAAGGTGAATCGCCGATAGTCTCGAGAATCAGTGCTCTCCAAATGCAGCAGCCGACCCGACACACGTTGACGAAGTTGATCGTGAAGTTGAACGTCGCTCCGCTCTGAGCCCTTCAGGCGATGTAATAAAACCCACCTTTTACGAAGCGGTGAAGCTAATCATTAAGGAGCTTCACTCCAAGAAGGCCCCGGGGCCCGACACTATAAACAATAGGGTTCTTAAAATCCTACCCTCGACTCTTATTACTTTATTGGTTACCATTTTTAATATTATATTGTCTAATAGCGCGTTCCCCGAACAATGGAAGGATTCCATTGTTATCGGTATCCCAAAACCCAATAAACCTAAAGCTAATCCGAGTAGCTATAGGCCTATTAGCTTAATTAACTTTACGAAAGATTAATTCTCGCGCGTCTTAATCATTAATTCCGGAGCTCAACCTGATACCCGACATAGAGTTCGGATTCAGAACCACTCACTCGTGTCCCCAGCAGGCTCACCGACTCACCGAATACATTCTCGTACGGCGTCAACTTCACGCTACCACGGCAGCCGTGTTTTTCGATGTCGCGAAGGCATTCGACAAGGTATGGCACAACGGCTTAGTACGATCGGGTACTCGTAGCGTACGAGCCTACCTTACTGATCGCTCCTTCCGATATCGAGTAGAGGGCACCCTATCCTCACCCAGACCCATCAGGTCTAGCGTGCCACAGGGTTCAGTCCTCTCTCCCACTCTTTTCTCGCTCTTCACGAGCGACATTCCCAAGTTTCCGAGTGTCCAGCTCGCTCAGTACGCTGACGATACGGCACTCTACTTTGGCTCCGCTCAATTGAACCGCTCAACCTTGAGCAGGAACATTAAAGTGCTTCAAGCCGCCGTCGATGAACTGGGCAACTGGTTCAGAAAATGGCGGATTGAAGTGAACCCCACCAAGAGTGCAGCGGTACTCTTCGGTAACGCGAATAGTATCCGCGCTAAAAAACGACCGACCGACGTCATTAAATTGTATGAAACACCCATACCGTGGGTGAAGGATTACAAATACTTAGGAGTCACGTTCAACAGCAATATGAACTTCAAGAAACATATTGATACGGTATGCATTAGAGCCCGATTGGTCCTCAGTCGCCTTTATCCACTTGTGTGTGGGCAAAGCAAACTTCCGCTCAAACACAAAGTGACGCTGTACAAAACCATTGTACAGCCCATACTGTCATTCGCAAGCGTCGTTTTCGCGCACACCCGACCGAGCTACTTACGTCGTTTGCAAGTAGTTCAAAATAAATTCACGCGCATGGCAACCGGAGCCCCGTAGTTCATCCGAAACGTTGACCTTCACCGCGACCTAGAGCTTCCGACGATAGCTCAACACTTTAAAGAGATCTCGCGACGCTTCTTTGACAAGGCGCCTAACCATCCCAACATCTTGGTTAGGAAGGCATGCGGGTACACCCCCTTCACCATAGTCTCAACCCAATAAGACGTCCCAGACACGTAACGGTAGACCCGGATGACGACATTACCATCGCGAACGCGACACCCACACAAACACCGACACAGACACGCACACACCGCCTTCGCAGGAGTAGGCGCGGTCAACCACCGCAAACCACGTGCACTCGTCGCTCTGACGAAGGCCAGCGGCCCGCACCCTAGATACACCACACATTGTATTGATACCCGACGAGACGTTAGTCCTCGTCCTGTAATCGCTTCACTACACTCACTCACACACGGACTGACTGACGGACTGACATACACCACTTACACAATCACAAACACACTCCACAAACAGACACAAACACAAACATACATGCACACAAACATTTACACTACGTACATACATACTAACACACATACATACAATCATAAACACATACATACACACTTACATACATTACACAAAACATCACCACACTCGCCGGCGAGTGTGTTCTTCTCATCTTTTCATCTTCATTTTCATTTTCATTCTCTCTCCTTCCCACAAGCACACAGCCGGTCTGAGGTTCGAGTCTCCTTAGGAGACGCCCCGCGACTGTTGTTGCGTAGTCTTTGCGGCCTCCACGGCCCACGTCCTACTTCGCTGTGAAAGCCAGGGCTGCTAACAACACAGAGGAGATTTTAGTCGGTATGGGGTGTCCGCTTACGAGGACACTCGAGTCCGACGTATACGTAACCGTATTTCCTCCTCTCAAAAAAAAAGGAAGTTGAAAGTAAGAAACTGAAACTTGCCCCACACTGCACCGTATTCCAGGCAGAATAGACTGCCCTACGTAGCGCGGTTGCACGCATTGCAAGTAAAAGATGCAATGCGCTGGTGTACAGCGACTCAATGTCTTCGCTAGAGGCAATAGCAGGTGGACGATCACTTGACCCCCAGGTGACGGAAATTCGCCGAAATCTAGAAGAATGCCAAGCAAAAGGCATCAAAACAGAATGTTTCTGGGTTAAGGCACGCGTCGGAACTCCGGGGAATGAGAGAGCGGATAGCCTTGCTAAAGATGCAGCGGAAAAATCCAAAACCCGCACGGAATATGCTGCATACCCGCTATCGTATATAAAGAGACAATTAAGGATGCGAACGCTTGATACGTGGAATGAGCGCTATCTGGACAGAGAAACTGGGCAAATTACAAAAGTGTTTATCACTAATGTAAAATCAGCATACAAACTAATAAGAAAGACACGTTTCTCCTCCCAGATGGCTCAGATTCTGACGGGGCATGCTGCGTTTGCACAATACCTACACAGATTTAAGATAAAAGAAAGCCCTAAATGTAACTGTGACGACGACTGTGACCAGACCATAGTACACCTAATAATTGACTGCCCAATTTTCGCTCTCCCCAGATGCGACCTGGAGCATGAGTTCGGTATGAAAGTAACCCAAGAAGGATTGCCTGAAATACTGGTTCGCTACAGATCGCAAATGGAGAAATACTGCGAGAAGGTGGTGAGATACACAAAAGAAAGGAACAAAAACGAGACTGGGGCGGATCCCGCGGGTACGCGAGATCCCGCTCGCCCATAAATATTATGAGAATATTTCAGGTGAAGAGGGGTATGCTAACCCGCGGCATATTGCAGAAAACATTATTGTTTGCGGCAGCCCTCTTGGATTTAAAAAATTATCACAGAATTGTTCTCTGCACCCTCGAGAACCTCGGACACGATATCCATATTGCTAAAATCTTAATTTTATGCGGCGGCCATCTTGGATTTGAAAAATGATCACCAAATCGTTGTCTGCACCCTCGAGAATCTCGGACACGATATCTATATTGCTGAAATCATATTTTTGTGCGGCGGCCATCTTGGAATTGAAAAATGATCACAAAATCGTTCTCAGCATCCTCAAGAACCTCTGATACGATATCCATAATGTATCTATCATACTTTTTAGCGGCGGCCATCTTCGATTTGAACAATCGATTTGAAAATCACAAAATCGTTCTGTGCACCCTCGAGAACCTCGGATAGGATACCCATATTTTTGTGATCATAATCTTGCACGGCGGCCCTCTCGAATTTACAAATGATCCCAAAATTATATTCTGCACCCTCGAGAACCTCAGACACGATATCCATATTGCTGAAAACATTACTGTTTGCGGCAGCCCTCTTGGATTTCAAAAATGATCACAGAATTGTTCTCTGCACCCTCGAGAACCTCGGACACGATATCTATATTTCTGAAATCATACTTTTGAGCGGCGGCCATCTTCGATTTGAAAAATGATCACAAAATCGTTCTCAGCACCCTCGAGAACCTCTGATACGATACCCATAATGTAGTTATCATAATTTTGAGCGGCGGCTATCTTGGATTTCAAAAATGATCACAAAATTGTTATCTGCACCCTCGAGAATCTCGGACACGATATCCATATTGCTGAAATCATAATTTTGTGCGGGGGCCATCTTTGATTTGAAAAATGATCACAAAATCGCTCTCAGCACCATCAAGAACTTCTGATACGATACCCATCATGTAGTTATCATACTTTTGAGCGGTGGCCATCTTCGATTTGAAAAATGATCACAAAATCGTTCTCTGCACACTCGAGAACCTCGGATACGATACCCATTATGTAGTTATCATAATTTTGAGCGGCGGCCATCTTGGATTACAAAAATGATCACAAAATCGTTCTGTGCACTCTCGAGAACCTCGGATAATATACCCATATTTTTGTGATCATAATCTTGCACGGTGGCCCTCTTGAATTTAAAAATGATCCCAAAATTATTTTCTGCAACCTCGAGAACCTCAGACACGATATCCGATTTGCTGAAAACATTACTGTTTGCGGCAGCCCACTTGGATTTCAAAAATGATCACAGACTTGTTCTCTGCACCCTCGAGAACCTCAGACACGATATCCATATTGCAGAAAACATTATTGTTTGCGGCAGCCCTCTTGGATTTCAAAAATGATCACAGAATTCTTCTCTGCACCCTCAAGAACCTCAGACACGATATCCATATTGCAGAAAACATTATTGTTTTCGGCAGTCCTCTTGGATTTCAAAAATGATCACAGAATTGTTCTCTGCACCCTCAAGAGCCTCGGACACGATATCCATATTGCTAAAATCTTAATTTTATGCGGCGGCCCTCTCGAATTTAAAAATGATCCCAAAATTATTTTCTGCACCCTCGAGAACCTCAGACACGCTATCCGATTTGCTGAAAACATTACTGTTTGCGGAAGCCCTCTTGGATTTCAAAAATGATCACAGACTTGTTCTCTGCACCCTCGAGAACCTCAGACACGCTATCCGATTTGCTGAAAACATTACTGTTTGCGGAAGCCCTCTTGGATTTCAAAAATGATCACAGACTTGTTCTCTGCACCCTCGAGAACCTCAGACACGATATCCATATTGCAGAAAACATTATTGTTTGCGGCAGCCCTCTTGGATTTCAAAAATGATCACAGAATTCTTCTCTGCACCCTCAAGAACCTCAGACACGATATCCATATTGCAAAAAACATTATTGTTTTCGGCAGTCCTCTTGGATTTCAAAAATGATCACAGAATTGTTCTCTGCACCCTCGAGAACCTCGGACACAATATCCATATTGCTAAAATCTTAATTTTATGCGGCGGCCATCTTGGATTTGAAAAATGATCACCAAATCGTTGTCTGCACCCTCGAGAATCTCGGACACGGTATCTATATTGCTGAAATCATATATTTGTGCGGCGGCCATCTTGGAATTGATAAATGATCACAAAATCGTTCTCAGCATCCTCAAGAACCTCTGATACGATATCCATAATGTATCTATTATACTTTTTAGCGGCGGCCATCTTCGATTTGAACAATGATCACAAAATCTTTCTGTGCACCCTCGAGAACCTCGGATACGATACCCATATTTTTGTGATCATAATCTTGCACGGCGGCCCTCACGAATTTAAAAATGATCCCAAAATTATTTTCTGCACCCTCGAGAACCTCAGACACGATATCCATATTGCTGAAAACATTATTGTTTGCGGCAGCCCTCTTGGATTTCAAAATTGATTACAGAATTCTTCTCTGCACCCTCAAGAACCTCAGACACGATATCCATATTGCAGAAAACATTATTGTTTTTGGCAGTCCTCTTGGATTTCAAAAATGATCACAGACTTGTTCTCTGCACCATCGAGAACCTCAGACACGATATCCATATTGCAGAAAACATTATTGTTTGCGGCAGCCCTCTTGGATTTCAAAAATGATCACAGAATTCTTCTCTGCCCCCTCAAGAACCTCAGACACGATATCCATATTGCAGAAAACATTATTGTTTTCGGCAGTCCTCTTGGATTTCAAAAATGATCACAGAATTGTTCTCTGCACCCTCGAGAACCTCGGACACGATATCCATATTGCTAAAATCTTAATTTTATGCGGCGGCCATCTTGGATTTGAAAAATGATCACCAAATCGTTGTCTGCATCCTCGAGAATCTCGGACACGATATCTATATTGCTGAAATCATATTTTTGTGCGGCGGCCATCTTGGAATTGATAAATGATCACAAAATCGTTCTCAGCATCCTCAAGAACCTCTGATAAGATATCCATAATGTATCTATTATACTTTTTAGCGTCGGCCATCTTCGATTTGAACAATGATCACAAAATCTTTCTGTGCACCCTCGAGAACCTCGGATATAATACCCATATTTTTGTGATCATAATCTTGCACGGCGGCCCTCACGAATTTTAAAATGATCCCAAAATTATTTTCTGCACCCTCGAGAACCTCAGACACGATATCCATATTGCTGAAAACATTATTGTTTGCGGCAGCCCTCTTGGATTTCAAAAATGATCACAGAATTGTTCTCTGCACCCTCGAGAACCTCAGACACGATATCCATATTGCAGAAAACATTATTGTTTGCGGCAGCCCTCTTGGATTTCAAAAATGATCACAGAATTCTTCTCTGCACCCTCAAGAACCTCAGACACGATATCCATATTGCAGAAAACATTATTGTTTTCGGCAGTCCTCTTGGATTTCAAAAATGATCACAGACTTGTTCTCTGCACCCTCGAGAACCTCAGACACGATATCCATATTGCAGAAAATATTATTGTTTGCGGCAGCCCTCTTGGATTTCAAAAATGATCACAGAATTCTTCTCTGCCCCCTCAAGAACCTCAGACACGATATCCATATTGCAGAAAACATTATTGTTTTCGGCAGTCCTCTTGGATTTCAAAAATGATCACAGAATTGTTCTCTGCACCCACGAGAATCTCGGACACGATATCCATATTGCTGAAATCATAATTTTGTGCGGCGGCCATCTTTGATTTGAAAAATGATCACAAAATCGTTCTCAGCACACTCGAGAAACTCTGATACGATATTCATAATGTAGTTATCATACTTTTGAGCGGCGGCCATCTTCGATTTGAAAAATGATCACAAAATCGTTCTCAGCACCCTCGAGAACCTCTGATACGATACCCATAATGTAGTTATCATAATTTTGAGCGGCGGCCATCTTGGATTTCAAAAATGATCACAAAATCGTTCTGTGCACTCTCGGGAACCTCGGATACGATACCCATATTTTTGTAATGGTAATCTTGCACGGCGGCCATCTCGGATTTAAAAACGATCCCAAAATAATTTTCCGCACCCTCGAGAACCTCAGACACGATATCCATATTGCAGAAAACATAATTTTTTGTGGCAGCCCTCTTGGATTTCAAAAATGATCACAGAATTGTTCTCTGCACCCTCGAGGATCTCGGACACGATATCCATATTGCTGAAATCATAATTTAGAGCGGCGGCCATCTTGGATTTCAAAAATGATCACAAAATCGTTCTGTGCACTCTCGAGAACCTCGGATACGATACCCATATTTTTGTGATCATAATCTTGCACGGCGGACCTCTCGTATTTAAAAATAATCCCAAAATTATTTTCTGCACTCTCGAGAACCCAGACACGATATCCATATTGCTGAAAACATTATTGTTTGCGGCAGCCCTCTTGGATTTCAAAAATGATCACAGAATTGTTCTCTGCACCCTCGAGAACCTCGGACACGATATCCATATTGCTAAAATCATAATTTTGTGTGGCGGCCATCTTGGATTTGACAAATGATCACAAAATCATTCTCAGCACTTTCGAGAACCTCTGATACGATATATATAATGTAGTTATCATACTTTTGAGTGGCGGCCATCTTCGATTTGAAAAATGATCACAAAATCGTTCTCAGTACCCTCGAGAACCTATGATACGATATCCATAATGTAGTTATCATACTTTTGAGTGGCGGCCATCTTCGATTTGAAAAATGATCACAAAATCGTTCTCAGTACCCTCGAGAATCTCGGATACGATACCCATAATGTAGTTATCATAATTTTGAGCGGCGGCCATCTTGGATTTCAAAAATGATCACAAAATCGTTCTGTGCACTCTCGGGAACCTCGGATACGATACCCATATTTTTGTAATCATAATCTTGCACGGCGGCCATCTTGGATTTAAAAATGATCCCAAAATTATTTTCCGCACCCTCGAGAACCTCAGACACGATATCCATATTGCAGAAAACATTATTGTTTGTGGCAGCCCTCTTGGATTTCAAAAATGATCACAGAATTGTTCTCTGCACCCTCGAGAACCTCGGACACGATATCCATATTGCAAAAATCATAATTTTGTGCGGCGGCCATATTGGATTTGAAAAATGATCACCAAATCGTTCTCTGCAACCTCGAGAATCTCGGACACGATATCCATATTGCTGAAATGATAATTTTGTGCGGCGGCCATCTTGGATTTGCAAAATGATCACAAAATCGTTCTCTGCACCCTCGAGAACCTCTGGTACGATATCCATAATGTAGTTATCATACTTTTTAGCGGCGGCCATCTTCGATTTGAAAAATGGTCACAAAATCGTTCTTAGCACCCTCGAGAAGCTCAGATACGATACCCATATTTTTGTGATCATAATCTTGCACGGCGGCCATCTCGGATTTAAAATTGATCCCAATATTATTTTCTGCACCCTCGAGAACCTCAGACACGATATCCATATTGCTAAAAACATTACTGTTTGCAGCAGCCCTCTTGGATTTCAAAAATGATCACAGAATTGTTCTCTGCACCCTCGAGATCCTCGGACACGATATCCATATTTCTGAAATCATAATTTTGTGCGGCGGCCATCTTGGATTTGAAAAATGATCACAAAATCGTTCTCAGCACCCTCGAGAACCTCTGATACGATATCCATAATGTAGTTATCATAATTTTGAGCAGCGGCTATCTTGGATTTCAAAAATGATCACAAAATCGTTCTCTGCACCCTCGAGATTCTCGGACACGATATCCAAATTGCTGAAATCATAATTTTGTGCGGCGGCCATCTTTGATTTGAAAAATGATCACAAAATCGTTCTCAGCACCCTCAAGAACCTCTGATACGATACCCATCATGTAGTTATCATACTTTTGAGCGGCGGCCATCTTCGATTTGAAAAATGATCACAAAATCGTTCTCTGCACCCTCGAGAACCTCGGATACGATACACATTATGTAGTTATCATAATTTTGAGCGGCGGCCATCTTGGATTACAAAAATGATCACAAAATCGTTCTGTGCACTCTCGAGAACCTCGGATAATATACCCATATTTTTGTGATCATAATCTTGCACGGCGGCCATCTCAGATTTAATAATGATCCCAAAATTATTTTCTGCACCCTCGAGAACCTCAGACACGATATCCATATTGCAGAAAACATTATTGTTTGCGGCAGCCCTCTTGGATTTCAAAAATGATCACAGAATTGTTCTCTGCACCCTCGAGAACCTCGGACACGATATCTATATTGCTAAAATCTTAATTTTATGCGGCGGCCATCTTGGATTTGAAAAATGATCACCAAATCGTTGTCTGCACCCTCGAGAATCTCGGACACGATATCTATATTGCTGAAATCATATTTTTGTGCGGCAGCCATCTTGGAATTGAAAAATGATCACAAAATCGTTCTCAGCACCCTCGAGAACCTCTGATACGATAACCATAATGTAGTTATCATACTTTTGAGCGGCGGCCATCTTCGATTTGAAAAATGATCACAAAATCGTTCTCAGCACCCTCAAGAACCTCTGATACGATACCCATAATGTAGTAATCATAATTTTTAGCGGCGGCTATCTTGGATTTCAAAAATGATCACAAAATCGTTCTCTGCACCCTCGAGATTCTCGGACACGATATCCAAATTGCTGAAATCATAATTTTGTGCGGCGGCCATCTTTGATTTGAAAAATGATCACAAAATCGTTCTCAGCACCCTCAAGAACCTCTGATACGATACCCATCATGTAGTTATCATACTTTTGAGCGGCGGCCATCTTCGATATGAAAAATGATCACAAAATCGTTCTCTGCACCCTCGAGAACCTCGGATACGATACACATTATGTAGTTATCATAATTTTGTGCGGCGGCCATCTTTGATTTGAAAAATGATCACGAAATCGTTCTCAGCACCCTCGAGAACCTCTAATACGTGACCATAATGTAGTTATGATACTTTTGAGCGGCGGCCATCTTCGATTTGAAAAATGATCACAAATTCGTTCTCAGCACCCTCGAGAACCTCTGATACGATACCCATAATGTAGTTATCATAATTTTGAGCGGTGGCCATCTTGGAATTCAAAAATGATCACAAAATCGTTCTGTGCACTCTCGAGAACCTCGGATAATATACCCATATTTTTGTGATCATAATCTTGCACGGCGGCCATCTCAGATTTAATAATGATCCCAAAATTATTTTTTGCACCCTCGAGAACCTCAGACACGATATCCATATTGCAGAAAACATTATTGTTTGCGGAAGCCCTCTTGGATTTCAAAAATGATCACAGAATTGTTCTCTGCACCCTCGAGAACCTCGGACACGATATCTATATTGCTGAAATCTTAATTTTATGCGGCGGCCATCTTGGATTTGAAAAATGATCACAAAATCGTTCTCAGCACCCTCGAGAACCTCTGATACGATATCCATAATGTAGTTATCATAATTTTGAGCAGCGGCTATCTTGGATTTCAAAAATGATCACAAAATCGTTCACTGCACCCTCGAGATTCTCGGACACGATATCCAAATTGCTGAAATCATAATTTTGTGCGGCGGCCATCTTTGATTTGAAAAATGATCACAAAATCGTTCTCAGCACCCTCAAGAACCTCTGATACGATACCCATCATGTAGTTATCATACTTTTGAGCGGTGGCCATCTTCGATTTGAAAAATGATCACAAAATCGTTCTCTGCACCCTCGAGAACCTCGGATACGATACACATTATGTAGTTATCATAAATTTGAGCGGCGGCCATCTTGGATTACAAAAATGATCACAAAATCGTTCAGTGCACTCTCGAGAACCTCGGATAATATACCCATATTTTTGTGATCATAATCTTGCACGGCGGCCATCTCAGATTTAATAATGATCCCAAAATTATTTTCTGCACCCTCGAGAACCTCAGACACGATATCCATATTGCAGAAAACATTATTGTTTGCGGCAGCCCTCTTGGATTTCAAAAATGATCACAAAATCGTTCTGTGCACTCTCGAGAACCTCGGATAATATACCCATATTTTTGTGATCATAATCTTGCACGGCGGCCATCTCAGATTTAATAATGATCCCAAAATTATTTTCTGCACCCTCGAGAACCTCAGACACGATATCCATATTGCAGAAAACATTATTGTTTGCGGCAGCCCTCTTGGATTTCAAAAATGATCACAGAATTGTTCTCTGCACCCTCGAGAACCTCGGACACGATATCTATATTGCTAAAATCTTAATTTTATACGGCGGCCATCTTGGATTTGAAAAATGATCACCAAATCGTTGTCTGCACCCTCGAGAATCTCGGACACGATATCTATATTGCTGAAATCATATTTTTGTGCGGCGGCCATCTTTGATTTGAAAAATGATCACAAAATCGTTCTCAGCACCCTCAAGAACCTCTGATACGATACCCATCATGTGGTTATCATACTTTTGAGCGGCGGCCATCTTCGATTTTAAAAATGATCACAAAATCGTTCTCTGCACCCTCGAGAACCTCAGACACGATATCCATATTGCTAAAAACATTACTGTTTGCGGCAGCCCTCTTGGATTTCAAAAATGATCACAGAATTGTTCTCTGCACCCTCGAGATCCTCGGACACGATATCCATATTTCTGAAATCATAATTTTGTGCGGCGGCCATCTTGGATTTCAAAAATGATCACAAAATCGTTCTCTGCACCCTCGAGATTCTCGGACACGATATCCAAATTGCTGAAATCATAATTTTGTGCGGCGGCCATCTTTGATTTGAAAAATGATCACAAAATCGTTCTCAGCACCCTCAAGAACCTCTGATACGATACCCATCATGTAGTTATCATACTTTTGAGCGGCGGCCATCTTCGATTTGAAAAATGATCACAAAATCGTTCTCTGCACCCTTGAGAACCTCGGATACGATACACATTATGTAGTTATCATAATTTTGAGCGGCGGCCATCTTGGATTACAAAAATGATCACAAAATCGTTCTGTGCACTCTCGAGAACCTCGGATAATATACCCATATTTTTGTGATCATAATCTTGCACGGCGGCCATCTCAGATTTAATAATGATCCCAAAATTATTTTCTGCACCCTCGAGAACCTCAGACAAGATATCCATATTGCAGAAAACATTATTGTTTGCGGCAGCCCTCTTGGATTTCAAAAATGATCACAGAATTGTTCTCTGCACCCTCGAGATTCTCGGACACGATATCCAAATTGCTGAAATCATAATTTTGTGCGGCGGCCATCTTGGAATTGAAAAATGATCACAAAATCGTTCTCAGCACCCTCGAGAACCTCTGATACGATAACCATAATGTAGTTATCATACTTTTGAGCGGCGGCCATCTTCGATTTGAAAAATGATCACAAATTCGTTCTCAGCACCCTCGAGAACCTCTGATACGATACCCATATTGTAGTTATCATAATTTTGAGCGGTGGCCATCTTGGAATTCAAAAATGATCACAAAATCGTTCTGTGCACTCTCGGGAACCTCGGATACGATACCCATATTTTTGTAATCATAATCTTGCACGGCGGCCATCTCGGATTTAAAAATGATCCCAAAATTATTTTCCGCACCCTCGAGAACCTCAGACACGATATCCATATTGCAGAAAACATTATTGTTTGTGGCAGCCCTGTTGTATTTCAAAAATGATCATAGAATTGTTCTCTGCACCCTCGAGAATCTCGGACACGATATCCATATTGCTGAAATCATAATTTTGAGCGGCGGCTATCTTGGATATCAAAAATGATCACAAAATCGTTCTGTGCACTCTCGAGAACCTCGAATACGATACCCATATTTTTGTGATCATTATCTTGCACGGCGGCCCTCTCAGATTTAATAATGATCCCAAAATTATTTTCTACACCCTCGAGAACCTCAGACACGATATCCATATTGCAGAAAACATTATTGTTTGCGGCAGCCCTCTTGGATTTCAAAAATGATCACAGAATTGTTCTCTGCACCCTCGAGAACCTCGGACACGATATCTATATTGCTAAAATCTTAATTTTATGCGGCGGCCATCTTGGATTTGAAAAATGATCACCAAATCGTTGTCTGCACCCTCGAGAATCTCGGACACGATATCTATATTGCTGAAATCATATTTTTGTGCGGCGGCCATATTGGATTTGAAAAATGATCACAAAATCGTTCTCAGCACCCTCGAGAACCTCTGATACGATATCCATAATGTAGTTATCATAATTTTGAGCAGCGGCTATCTTGGATTTCAAAAATGATCACAAAATCGTTCTCTGCACCCTCGAGATTCTCGGACACGATATCCAAATTGCTGAAATCATAATTTTGTGCGGCGGCCATCTTTGATTTGAAAAATGATCACAAAATCGTTCTCAGCACCCTCAAGAACCTCTGATACGATACCCATCATGTAGTTATCATACTTTTGAGCGGCGGCCATCTTCGATTTGAAAAATGATCACAAAATCGTTCTCTGCACCCTCGAGAACCTCGGATACGATACACATTATGTAGTTATCATAATTTTGAGCGGCGGCCATCTTGGATTACAAAAATGATCACAAAATCGTTCTGTGCACTCTCGAGAACCTCGGATAATATACCCATATTTTTGTGATCATAATCTTGCACGGCGGCCATCTCAGATTTAATAATGATCCCAAAATTATTTTCTGCACCCTCGAGAACCTCAGACACGATATCCATATTGCAGAAAACATTATTGTTTGCGGCAGCCCTCTTGGATTTCAAAAATGATCACAGAATTGTTCTCTGCACCCTCGAGAACCTCGGACACGATATCTATATTGCTAAAATCTTAATTTTGTGCGGCGGCCATCTTGGATTTGAAAAATGATCACCAAATCGTTGTCTGCACCCTCGAGAATCTCGGACACGATATCTATATTGCTGAAATCATATTTTTGTGCGGCGGCCATCTTGGAATTGAAAAATGATCACAAAATCGTTCTCAGCACCCTCGAGAACCTCTGATACGATAACCATAATGTAGTTATCATACTTTTGAGCGGCGGTCATCTTCGATTTGAAAAATGATCACAAAATCGTTCTCAGCACCCTCGAGAACCTCTGATACGATACCCATAATGTAGTAATCATAATTTTGAGCAGCGGCTATCTTGGATTTCAAAAATGAATACAAAATCGTTCTCTGCACCCTCGAGATTCTCGGACACGATATCCAAATTGCTGAAATCATAATTTTGTGCGGCGGCCATCTTCGATTTGAAAAATGATCACAAAATCGTTCTCTGCACCCTCGAGAACCTCGGATACGATACACATTATGTAGTTATCATAATTTTGTGCGGCGGCCATCTTTGATTTGAAAAATGATCACGAAATCGTTCTCAGCACCCTCGAGAACCTCTAATACGTGACCATAATGTAGTTATCATACTTTTGAGCGGCGGCCATCTTCGATTTGAAAAATGATCACAAATTCGTTCTCAGCACCCTCGAGAACCTCTGATACGATACCCATAATGTGGTTATCATAATTTTGAGCGGTGGCCATCTTGGAATTCAAAAATGATCACAAAATCGTTCTGTGCACTCTCGAGAACCTCGGATAATATACCCATATTTTTGTGATCATAATCTTGCACGGCGGCCATCTCAGATTTAATAATGATCCCAAAATTATTTTCTGCACCCTCGAGAACCTCAGACACGATATCCATAATGCAGAAAACATTATTGTTTGCGGCAGCCCTCTTGGATTTCAAAAATGATCACAGAATTGTTCTCTGCACCCTCGAGATTCTCGGACATGATATCCAAATTGCTGAAATCATAATTTTGTGCGGCGGCCATCTTGGAATTGAAAAATGATCACAAAATCGTTCTCAGCACCCTCGAGAACCTCTGATACGATAACCATAATGTAGTTATCATACTTTTGAGCGGCGGCCATCTTCGATTTGAAAAATGATCACAAATTCGTTCTCAGCACCCTCGAGAACCTCTGATACGATACCCATAATGTAGTTATCATAATTTTGAGCGGCGGCCATCTTGGAATTCAAAAATGATCACAAAATCGTTCTGTGCACTCTCGGGAACCTCGGATACGATACCCATATTTTTGTAATCATAATCTTGCACGGCGGCCATCTCGGATTTAAAAATGATCCCAAAATTATTTTCCGCACCCTCGAGAACCTCAGACACGATATCCATATTGCAGAAAACATTATTGTTTGTGGCAGCCCTGTTGTATTTCAAAAATGATCATAGAATTGTTCTCTGCACCCTCGAGAATCTCGGACACGATATCCATATTGCTGAAATCATAATTTTGAGCGGCGGCTATCTTGGATATCAAAAATGATCACAAAATCGTTCTGTGCACTCTCGAGAACCTCGAATACGATACCCATATTTTTGTGATCATTATCTTGAACGGCGGCCCTCTCAGATTTAATAATGATCCCAAAATTATTTTCTACACCCTCGAGAACCTCAGACACGATATCCATATTGCAGAAAACATTATTGTTTGCGGCAGCCCTCTTGGATTTCAAAAATGATCACAGAATTGTTCTCTGCACCCTCGAGAACCTCGGACACGATATCTATATTGCTAAAATCTTAATTTTATGCGGCGGCCATCTTGGATTTGAAAAATGATCACCAAATCGTTGTCTGCACCCTCGAGAATCTCGGACACGATATCTATATTGCTGAAATCATATTTTTGTGCGGCGGCCATCTTGGATTTGAAAAATGATCACAAAATCGTTCTCAGCACCCTCGAGAACCTCTGATACGATAACCATAATGTAGTTATCATACTTTTGAGCGGCGGCCATCTTCGATTTGAAAAATGATCACAAAATCGTTCTCAGCACCCTCGAGAACCTCTGATACGATACCCATAATGTAGTAATCATAATTTTGAGCGGCGGCTATCTTGGATTTCAAAAATGATCACAAAATCGTTCTCTGCACCCTCGAGATTCTCGGACACGATATCCAAATTGCTGAAATCATAATTTTGTGCGGCGGCCATCTTGGATTTGAAAAATGATCACAAAATCGTTCTCAGCACCCTCGAGAACCTCTGATACGTGACCATAATGTAGTTATCATACTTTTGAGCGGCGGCCATCTTCGATTTGAAAAATGATCACAAATTCGTTCTCAGCACCCTCGAGAACCTCTGATACGATACCCATAATGTGGTTATCATAATTTTGAGCGGTGGCCATCTTGGAATTCAAAAATGATCACAAAATCGTTCTGTGCACTCTCGAGAACCTCGGATAATATACCCATATTTTTGTGATCATAATCTTGCACGGCGGCCATCTCAGATTTAATAATGATCCCAAAATTATTTTCTGCACCCTCGAGAACCTCAGACACGATATCCATATTGCAGAAAACATTATTGTTTGCGGCAGCCCTCTTGGATTTCAAAAATGATCACAGAATTGTTCTCTGCACCCTCGAGATTCTCGGACACGATATCCAAATTGCTGAAATCATAATTTTGTGCGGCGGCCATCTTGGAATTAAAAAATGATCACAAAATCGTTCTCAGCACCCTCGAGAACCTCTGATACGATAACCATAATGTAGTTATCATACTTTTGAGCGGCGGCCATCTTCGATTTGAAAAATGATCACAAATTCGTTCTCAGCACCCTCGAGAACCTCTGATACGATACCCATAATGTAGTTATCATAATTTTGAGCGGTGGCCATCTTGGAATTCAAAAATGATCACAAAATCGTTCTGTGCACTCTCGGGAACCTCGGATACGATACCCATATTTTTGTAATCATAATCTTGCACGGCGGCCATCTCGGATTTAAAAATGATCCCAAAATTATTTTCCGCACCCTCGAGAACCTCAGACACGATATCCATATTGCAGAAAACATTATTGTTTGTGGCAGCCCTGTTGTATTTCAAAAATGATCATAGAATTGTTCTCTGCACCCTCGAGAATCTCGGACACGATATCCATATTGCTGAAATCATAATTTTGAGCGGCGGCTATCTTGGATATCAAAAATGATCACAAAATCGTTCTGTGCACTCTCGAGAACCTCGAATACGATACCCATATTTTTGTGATCATTATCTTGCACGGCGGCCCTCTCAGATTTAATAATGATCCCAAAATTATTTTCTACACCCTCGAGAACCTCAGACACGATATCCATATTGCAGAAAACATTATTGTTTGCGGCAGCCCTCTTGGATTTCAAAAATGATCACAGAATTGTTCTCTGCACCCTCGAGAACCTCGGACACGATATCTATATTGCTAAAATCTTAATTTTATGCGGCGGCCATCTTGGATTTGAAAAATGATCACCAAATCGTTGTCTGCACCTTCGAGAATCTCGGACACGATATCTATATTGCTGAAATCATATTTTTGTGCGGCGGCCATCTTGGATTTGAAAAATGATCACAAAATCGTTCTCAGCACCCTCGAGAAACTCTGATACGATATCCAAATTGCTGAAATCATAATTTTGTGCGGCGGCCATCTTTGATTTGAAAAATGATCACAAAATCGTTCTCAGCACCCTCAAGAACCTCTGATACGATACCCATCATGTAGTTATCATACTTTTGAGCGGCGGCCATCTTCGATTTGAAAAATGATCACAAAATCGTTCTCTGCACCCTCGAGAACCTCGGATACGATACACATTATGTAGTTATCATAATTTTGAGCGGCGGCCATCTTGGATTACAAAAATGATCACAAAATCGTTCTGTGCACTCTCGAGAACCTCGAATAATATACCCATATTTTTGTGATCATAATCTTGCACGGCGGCCATCTCAGATTTAATAATGATCCCAAAATTATTTTCTGCACCCTCGAGAACCTCAGACACGATATCCATATTGCAGAAAACATTATTGTTTGCGGCAGCCCTCTTGGATTTCAAAAATGATCACAGAATTGTTCTCTGCACCCTCGAGAACCTCGGACACGATATCTATATTGCTAAAATCTTAATTTTATGCGGCGGCCATCTTGGATTTGAAAAATGATCACCAAATCGTTGTCTGCACCCTCGAGAATCTCGGACACGATATCTATATTGCTGAAATCATATTTTTGTGCGGCGGCCATCTTGGATTTGAAAAATGATCACAAAATCGTTCTCAGCACCCTCGAGAACCTCTGATACGATACCCATAATGTAGTTATCATAATTTTGAGCGGTGGCCATCTTGGAATTCAAAAATGATCACAAAATCGTTCTGTGCACTCTCGGGAACCTCTGATACGATAACCATAATGTCGTTATCATACTTTTGAGCGGCGGCCATCTTCGATTTGAAAAATGATCACAAATTCGTTCTCAGCACCCTCGAGAACCTCTGATACGATACCCATAATGTAGTTATCATAATTTTGAGCGGTGGCCATCTTGGAATTCAAAAATGATCACAAAATCGTTCTGTGCACTCTCGGGAACCTCGGATACGATACCCATATTTTTGTAATCATAATCTTGCACGGCGGCCATCTCGGATTTAAAAATGATCCCAAAATTATTTTCCGCATCCTCGAGAACCTCAGACACGATATCCATATTGCAGAAAACATTATTGTTTGCGGCAGCCCTCTTGGATTTCAAAAATGATCACAGAATTGTTCTCTGCACCCTCGAGAACCTCGGACACGATATCTATATTGCTAAAATCTTAATTTTATGCGGCGGCCATCTTGGATTTGAAAAATGATCACCAAATCGTTGTCTGCACCCTCGAGAATCTCGGACACGATATCTATATTGCTGAAATCATATTTTTGTGCGGCGGCCATCTTGGATTTGAAAAATGATCACAAAATCGTTCTCAGCACCCTCGAGAACCTCTGATACGATATCCATAATGTAGTTATCATAATTTTGAGCAGCGGCTATCTTGGACTTCAAAAATGATCACAAAATCGTTCTCTGCACCCTCGAGATTCTCGGACACGATATCCAAATTGCTGAAATCATAATTTTGTGCGGCGGCCATCTTTGATTTGAAAAATGATAACAAAATCGTTCTCAGCACCCTCAAGAACCTCTGATACGATACCCATCATGTAGTTATCATACTTTTGAGCGGCGGCCATCTTCGATTTGAAAAATGATCACAAAATCGTTCTCTGCACCCTCGAGAACCTCGGATACGATACACATTATGTAGTTATCAAAATTTTGAGCGGCGGCCATCTTGGATTACAAAAATGATCACAAAATCGTTCTGTGCACTCTCGAGAACCTCGGATAATATACCCATATTTTTGTGATCATAATCTTGCACGGCGGCCATCTCAGATTTAATAATGATCCCAAAATTATTTTCTGCACCCTCGAGAACCTCAGACACGATATCCATATTGCAGAAAACATTATTGTTTGCGGCAGCCCTCTTGGATTTCAAAAATGATCACAGAATTGTTCTCTGCACCCTCGAGAACCTCGGACACGATATCTATATTGCTAAAATCTTAATTTTATGCGGCGGCCATCTTGGATTTGAAAAATGATCACCAAATCGTTGTCTGCACCCTCGAGAATCTCGGACACGATATCTATATTGCTGAAATCATATTTTTGTGCGGCGGCCATCTTGGAATTGAAAAATGATCACAAAATCGTTCTCAGCACCCTCGAGAACCTCTGATACGATAACCATAATGTAGTTATCATACTTTTGAGCGGCGGTCATCTTCGATTTGAAAAATGATCACAAAATCGTTCTCAGCACCCTCGAGAACCTCTGATACGATACCCATAATGTAGTAATCATAATTTTGAGCAGCGGCTATCTTGGATTTCAAAAATGAATACAAAATCGTTCTCTGCACCCTCGAGATTCTCGGACACGATATCCAAATTGCTGAAATCATAATTTTGTGCGGCGGCCATCTTCGATTTGAAAAATGATCACAAAATCGTTCTCTGCACCCTCGAGAACCTCGGATACGATACACATTATGTAGTTATCATAATTTTGTGCGGCGGCCATCTTTGATTTGAAAAATGATCACGAAATCGTTCTCAGCACCCTCGAGAACCTCTAATACGTGACCATAATGTAGTTATCATACTTTTGAGCGGCGGCCATCTTCGATTTGAAAAATGATCACAAATTCGTTCTCAGCACCCTCGAGAACCTCTGATACGATACCCATAATGTGGTTATCATAATTTTGAGCGGTGGCCATCTTGGAATTCAAAAATGATCACAAAATCGTTCTGTGCACTCTCGAGAACCTCGGATAATATACCCATATTTTTGTGATCATAATCTTGCACGGCGGCCATCTCAGATTTAATAATGATCCCAAAATTATTTTCTGCACCCTCGAGAACCTCAGACACGATATCCATATTGCAGAAAACATTATTGTTTGCGGCAGCCCTCTTGGATTTCAAAAATGATCACAGAATTGTTCTCTGCACCCTCGAGATTCTCGGACACGATATCCAAATTGCTGAAATCATAATTTTGTGCGGCGGCCATCTTGGAATTGAAAAATGATCACAAAATCGTTCTCAGCACCCTCGAGAACCTCTGATACGATAACCATAATGTAGTTATCATACTTTTGAGCGGCGGCCATCTTCGATTTGAAAAATGATCACAAATTCGTTCTCAGCACCCTCGAGAACCTCTGATACGATACCCATAATGTAGTTATCATAATTTTGAGCGGTGGCCATCTTGGAATTCAAAAATGATCACAAAATCGTTCTGTGCACTCTCGGGAACCTCGGATACGATACCCATATTTTTGTAATCATAATCTTGCACGGCGGCCATCTCGGATTTAAAAATGATCCCAAAATTATTTTCCGCACCCTCGAGAACCTCAGACACGATATCCATATTGCAGAAAACATTATTGTTTGTGGCAGCCCTGTTGTATTTCAAAAATGATCATAGAATTGTTCTCTGCACCCTCGAGAATCTCGGACACGATATCCATATTGCTGAAATCATAATTTTGAGCGGCGGCTATCTTGGATATCAAAAATGATCACAAAATCGTTCTGTGCACTCTCGAGAACCTCGGATAATATACCCATATTTTTGTGATCATAATCTTGCACGGCGGCCATCTCAGATTTAATAATGATCCCAAAATTATTTTCTGCACCCTCGAGAACCTCAGACACGATATCCATATTGCAGAAAACATTATTGTTTGCGGCAGCCCTCTTGGATTTCAAAAATGATCACAGAATTGTTCTCTGCACCCTCGAGAACCTCGGACACGATATCTATATTGCTAAAATCTTAATTTTATGCGGCGGCCATCTTGGATTTGAAAAATGATCACCAAATCGTTGTCTGCACCCTCGAGAATCTCGGACACGATATCTATATTGCTGAAATCATATTTTTGTGCGGCGGCCATCTTGGAATTGAAAAATGATCACAAAATCGTTCTCAGCACCCTCGAGAACCTCTGATACGATAACCATAATGTAGTTATCATACTTTTGAGCGGCGGTCATCTTCGATTTGAAAAATGATCACAAAATCGTTCTCAGCACCCTCGAGAACCTCTGATACGATACCCATAATGTAGTAATCATAATTTTGAGCAGCGGCTATCTTGGATTTCAAAAATGAATACAAAATCGTTCTCTGCACCCTCGAGATTCTCGGACACGATATCCAAATTGCTGAAATCATAATTTTGTGCGGCGGCCATCTTGGATTTGAAAAATGATCACAAAATCGTTCTCTGCACCCTCGAGAACCTCGGATACGATACACATTATGTAGTTATCATAATTTTGTGCGGCGGCCATCTTTGATTTGAAAAATGATCACGAAATCGTTCTCAGCACCCTCGAGAACCTCTAATACGTGACCATAATGTAGTTATCATACTTTTGAGCGGCGGCCATCTTCGATTTGAAAAATGATCACAAATTCGTTCTCAGCACCCTCGAGAACCTCTGATACGATACCCATAATGTAGTTATCATAATTTTGAGCGGTGGCCATCTTGGAATTCAAAAATGATCACAAAATCGTTCTGTGCACTCTCGAGAACCTCGGATAATATACCCATATTTTTGTGATCATAATCTTGCACGGCGGCCATCTCAGATTTAATAATGATCCCAAAATTATTTTCTGCACCCTCGAGAACCTCAGACACGATATCCATAATGCAGAAAACATTATTGTTTGCGGCAGCCCTCTTGGATTTCAAAAATGATCACAGAATTGTTCTCTGCACCCTCGAGATTCTCGGACACGATATCCAAATTGCTGAAATCATAATTTTGTGCGGCGGCCATCTTGGAATTGAAAAATGATCACAAAATCGTTCTCAGCACCCTCGAGAACCTCTGATACGATAACCATAATGTAGTTATCATACTTTTGAGCGGCGGCCATCTTCGATTTGAAAAATGATCACAAATTCGTTCTCAGCACCCTCGAGAACCTCTGATACGATACCCATAATGTAGTTATCATAATTTTGAGCGGTGGCCATCTTGGAATTCAAAAATGATCACAAAATCGTTCTGTGCACTCTCGGGAACCTCGGATACGATACCCATATTTTTGTAATCATAATCTTGCACGGCGGCCATCTCGGATTTAAAAATGATCCCAAAATTATTTTCTACACCCTCGAGAACCTCAGACACGATATCCATATTGCAGAAAACATTATTGTTTGCGGCAGCCCTCTTGGATTTCAAAAATGATCACAGAATTGTTCTCTGCACCCTCGAAAACCTCGGACACGATATCTATATTGCTAAAATCTTAATTTTATGCGGCGGCCATCTTGGATTTGAAAAATGATCACCAAATCGTTGTCTGCACCCTCGAGAATCTCGGACACGATATCTATAGTGCTGAAATCATATTTTTGTGCGGCGGCCATCTTGGAATTGAAAAATGATCACAAAATCGTTCTCAGCACCCTCGAGAACCTCTGATACGATAACCATAATGTAGTTATCATACTTTTGAGCGGCGGCCATCTTCGATTTGAAAAATGATCACAAAATCGTTCTCAGCACCCTCGAGAACCTCTGATACGATACCCATAATGTAGTAATCATAATTTTGAGCGGCGGCTATCTTGGATTTCAAAAATGATCACAAAATCGTTCTCTGCACCCTCGAGATTCTCGGACACGATATCCAAATTGCTGAAATCATAATTTTGTGCGGCGGCCATCTTGGATTTGAAAAATGATCACAAAATCGTTCTCAGCACCCTCGAGAACCTCTGATACGTGACCATAATGTAGTTATCATACTTTTGAGCGGCGGCCATCTTCGATTTGAAAAATGATCACAAATTCGTTCTCAGCACCCTCGAGAACCTCTGATACGATACCCATAATGTAGTTATCATAATTTTGAGCGGTGGCCATCTTGGAATTCAAAAATGATCACAAAATCGTTCTGTGCACTCTCGGGAACCTCGGATACGATACCCATATTTTTGTAATCATAATCTTGCACGGCGGCCATCTCGGATTTAAAAATGATCCCAAAATTATTTTCCGCACCCTCGAGAACCTCAGACACGGTATCCATATTGCAGAAAACATTATTGTTTTTGGCAGCCCTCTTGTATTTCAAAAATGATCATAGAATTGTTCTCTGCACCCTCGAGAATCTCGGACACGATATCCATATTGCTGAAATCATAATTTTGAGCGGCGGCCATCTTGGATATCAAAAATGATCACAAAATCGTTCTGTGCACTCTCGAGAACCTCGAATACGATACCCATATTTTTGTGATCATTATCTTGCACGGCGGCCCTCTCGGATTTAAAAATAATCCCAAAATTATTTTCTGCACCCTCAAGCATCCAGACACGATATCCATATTGCTGAAAACATTATTGTTTGCGGGAGCCCTCTTGGATTTAAAAAATGATCACAGAATTGTTCTCTGCAACCTCGAGAACCTCGGACACGATATTCATATTGCTGAAATCATAATTTTGTGCGGCGGCCATCTTTGATTTGAAAAATAATCACAAAATCCTTTTCTGCATCCTCGAGAACCTCTGATACGATATCCATAATGTATCTATCATAC
This sequence comes from Leptidea sinapis, assembly GCF_905404315.1. Lineage (NCBI taxonomy): Eukaryota > Metazoa > Arthropoda > Insecta > Lepidoptera > Pieridae > Leptidea > Leptidea sinapis. Next base: position 334,306 of record NC_066285.1, on the reverse strand, counting down.
TTTTGAGCGGCGGCCATCTTCGATTTGAACAATGATCACAAAATTGTTTTGTGCACCCTCGAGAACCTCGGATACGATACCCATATTTTTGTGATCATAATCTTGCACGGCGGCCCTCTCGAATTTAAAAATGATCCCAAAATTATTTTCTGCACCCTCGAGAACCTCAGACACGATATCCATATTGCTGAAAGCATTACTGTTTGCGGCAGTTCTCGTGGATTTCAAAAAAAGATCACAAAATTGTTCTCTGCACCCTCGAGAACCTCGGACACGATATCCATATTTCTGAAATCATAATTTTGTGCAACGGCCATCTTGCATTTGAAAAATGATCACAAAATCGTTCTCAGCACACTCGAGAACCTCTGATACGATATTCATAATGTGGTTATCATACTTTTGAGCGGCGGCCATCTTCGATTTGAAAAATGATCACAAATTCGTTCTCAGCACCCTCGAGAACCTCTGATACGATACCCATAATGTAGTTATCATAATTTTGAGCGGCGGCCATCTTGGATTTCAAAAATGATCACAAAATCGTTCTGTGCACTCTCGGGAACCTCGGATACGATACCCATATTTTTGTAATCATAATCTTGCACGGCGGCCATCTCGGATTTAAAAATGATCCCAAAATTATTTTCCGCACCCTCGAGAACCTCAGACACGATATCCATATTGCAGAAAACATAATTGTTTGTGGCAGCCCTCTTGGATTTCAAAAATAATCACAGAATTATTCTCTGCACCCTCGAGGATCTCGGACACGATATCCATATTGCTGAAATCATAATTTAGAGCGGCGGCCATCTTGGATTTCAAAAATGATCACAAAATCGTTCTGTGCACTCTCGAGAACCTAGGATACGATACCCATTTTTTTGTGATCATAATCTTGCACGGCGGACCTCTCGTATTTAAAAATAATCCCAAAATTATGTTCTGCACCCTCGAGAACCCAGACACGATATCCATATTGCTGAAAACATTATTGTTTGCGGCAGCCCTCTTGGATTTCAAAAATGATCACAGAATTGTTCTCTGCACCCTCGAGAACCTCGGACACGATATCCATATTGCTAAAATCATAATTTTGTGCGGCGGCCATCTTGGATTTGATAAATGATCACAAAATCGTTCTCAGCACTTTCGAGAACCTCTGATACGATATATATAATGTAGTTTTCATACTTTTGAGTGGCGGCCATCTGCGATTTGAAAAATGATCTCAGAATTGTTCTCTGCACCCGCGAGAACCTCGGACACGATATCCATATTGCAAAAATAATAATTTTGTGCGGCGGCCATATTGGATTTGAAAAATGATCACCAAATCGTTCTCTGCAACCTCGAGAATCTCGGACACGATATCCATATTGCTGAAATCTTAATTTTGTGCGGCGGCCATCTTGGATTTGAAAAATGATCACAAAATCGTTCTCAGCTTCCTCGAGAACCTCGGATACGATACCCATATTGTAGTTATCATAATTTTGAGCGGCGGCCATCCTGGATTTCAAAAATTATCACAAAATCGTTCTGTGCAATCTCGGGAACCTCGGATACGATAACCATATTTTTGTAATCATAATCTTGCACGGCGGCCATCTTGGATTTAAAAATGATCCCGAAATTATTTTCCGCACCCTCGAGAACCTCAGACACGATATCCATATTGCAGAAAACATTATTGTTTGTGGCAGCCCTCTTGGATTTCAAAAATGATCACAGAATTGTTCTCTGCACCCTCGAGATCCTCGGACACGATATCCATATTGCAAAAATCATAATTTTGTGCGGAGGCCATATTGGATTTGAAAAATGATCACCAAATCGTTCTCTGCAACCTCGAGAATCTCGGACACGATATCCATATTGCTGAAATGATAATTTTGTGCGGCGGCCATCTTGGATTTGAAAAATGATCACAAAATCGTTCTCAGCACCCTCGAGAACCTCTGAAATGATATCCATAATGTAGTTATCATACTTTTGAGCGGCGGCCATCTTCGATTTGAAAAATGATCACTAAATCGTTCTCAGCACCCTCGAGAACCTCGGATACGATACCCATAATGTAGTTATCATAATTTTGAGCGGCGGCCATCTTGGATTTCAAAAATGATCACAAAATCGTTCTGTGCAATCTCGGGAACCGCGGATACGATAACCATATTTTTGTAATCATAATCTTGCACGGCGGCCATCTTGGATTTCAAAATGATCCCGAAATTATTTTCCGCACCCTCGAGGACCTCAGACACGATATACATATTGCTGAAAACATTATTGTTTGCGGCAGCCCTCTTGGATTTCAAAAATGATCACAGAATTGTTCTCTGCAACCTCGAGAACCTTGCACACGATATCCATATTGCTAAAATCTTAATTTTGAGCGGCGGCCATCTTGGATTACAAAAATGATCACAAAATCGTTCTGTGCACTCTCGAGAACCTTGGATACGATACCCATATTTTTGTGATCATAATCTTCACCGCGGCCATCCGGATTTAAAAATGATCCCAAAATTATTTTCTACACCCTCGAGAACCTCAGACACGATATCCATATTGCTGAAAACCTTATTGTTTGCGGCAGCCCTCTTGGATTTCAAAAATGATCACAGAATTGTTCTCTGCAACCTCGAGAACCTTGCACACGATATCCATATTGCTAAAATCTAAATTTTGTGCGGCGGCCATCTTGGATTTGAAAAATGATCACAAAATCGTTCTCTGCAACCTCGAGAATCTCGGACACGATATCCATATTGCTGAAATCTTAATTTTGTGCGGCGGCCATCTTGGATTTGAAAAATGATCACAAAATCGTTCTCAGCTTCCTCGAGAACCTCGGATACGATACCCATATTGTAGTTATCATAATTTTGAGCGGCGGCCATCCTGGATTTCAAAAATTATCACAAAATCGTTCTGTGCAATCTCGGGAACCTCGGATACGATAACCATATTTTTGTAATCATAATCTTGCACGGCGGCCATCTTGGATTTAAAAATGATCCCGAAATTATTTTCCGCACCCTCGAGAACCTCAGACACGATATCCATATTGCAGAAAACATTATTGTTTGTGGCAGCCCTCTTGGATTTCAAAAATGATCACAGAATTGTTCTCTGCACCCTCGAGATCCTCGGACACGATATCCATATTGCAAAAATCATAATTTTGTGCGGAGGCCATATTGGATTTGAAAAATGATCACCAAATCGTTCTCTGCAACCTCGAGAATCTCGGACACGATATCCATATTGCTGAAATGATAATTTTGTGCGGCGGCCATCTTGGATTTGAAAAATGATCACAAAATCGTTCTCAGCACCCTCGAGAACCTCTGAAATGATATCCATAATGTAGTTATCATACTTTTGAGCGGCGGCCATCTTCGATTTGAAAAATGATCACTAAATCGTTCTCAGCACCCTCGAGAACCTCGGATACGATACCCATAATGTAGTTATCATAATTTTGAGCGGCGGCCATCTTGGATTTCAAAAATGATCACAAAATCGTTCTGTGCAATCTCGGGAACCGCGGATACGATAACCATATTTTTGTAATCATAATCTTGCACGGCGGCCATCTTGGATTTCAAAATGATCCCGAAATTATTTTCCGCACCCTCGAGGACCTCAGACACGATATACATATTGCTGAAAACATTATTGTTTGCGGCAGCCCTCTTGGATTTCAAAAATGATCACAGAATTGTTCTCTGCAACCTCGAGAACCTTGCACACGATATCCATATTGCTAAAATCTTAATTTTGAGCGGCGGCCATCTTGGATTACAAAAATGATCACAAAATCGTTCTGTGCACTCTCGAGAACCTTGGATACGATACCCATATTTTTGTGATCATAATCTTCACCGCGGCCATCCGGATTTAAAAATGATCCCAAAATTATTTTCTACACCCTCGAGAACCTCAGACACGATATCCATATTGCTGAAAACCTTATTGTTTGCGGCAGCCCTCTTGGATTTCAAAAATGATCACAGAATTGTTCTCTGCAACCTCGAGAACCTTGCACACGATATCCATATTGCTAAAATCTAAATTTTGTGCGGTGGCCATCTTCGATTTGAAAAATGATCACAAAATCGTTCTCAGCATCCTCAAGAACCTCTGATACGATATCCATAATGTAGTTATCATACTTTTGAGCGGCGGCCATCTTCGATTTGATAAATGATCACAAAATCGTTCTCAGCACTTTCGAGAACCTCTGATACGATATATATAATGTAGTTTTCATACTTTTGAGCGGTGGCCATCTTCGATTTGAAAAATGATCACAAAATCGTTCTCTGCACTCTCGAGAATCTGGGAAACGATATCCATATTGCTGAAATCTTAATTTTGTGCGGCGGCCATCTTGGATTTGAAAAAATGATCACAAAATCGTTCTCAGCATCCTCGAGAACCTCTGATACGATATCCATAATGTAGTTATCATACTTTTGAGCGGCGGCCATCTTCGATTTGAAAAATGATCACAAAATCGTTCTTAGCACCCTCGAGAACCTCGGATACGATACACATTATGTAGTTATCATAATTTTGAGCGGCGGCCATCTTGGATTACAAAAATGATCACAAAATCGTTCTGTGCACTCTCGAGAACCTCGGATACGATACCCATATTTTTGTGATCATAATCTTGCACGGCGGCCATCTCGGATTTAAAAATGATCCCAAAATTATTTTCTGCACCCTCGAGAACCTCAGACACGATATCCATATTGCTGAAAACATAATTGTTTGCGGCAGCCCTCTTGGATTTCAAAAATGATCACAGAATTGTTCTCTGCAACCTCGAGAACCTTGCACACGATATCCATATTGCTAAAATCTTAATTTTGTGCGGCGGCCATCTTGGATTTGAAAATTGATCACAAAATCGTTCTCAGCATCCTCAAGAACCTCTGATACGATATCCGTAATGTATCTATCATACTTTATAGCGGCGGCCATCTTCGTTTTGAACAATGATCACAAAATCGTTCTGTGCACTCTGGAGAACCTCGAATACGATACCCATATTTTTGTGATCATAATCTTCACCGCGGCCATCCGGATTTAAAAATGATCCCAAAATTCTTTTCTGCACCCTCGAGAACCTCAGACACGATATCCATATTACAGAAAACATTATTGTTTGCGTCAGCCCTCTTGGATTTCAAAAATGATCACAGAATTGTTCTCTGCATCCTCGAGAACCTCGGACACGATATCCATATTGCTTAAATCTTAATTTTGTGCGGCGGCCATCTTGGATTTGAAAAATGATCACCAAGTCGTTCTCTGCACCCTCGAGAATCTCGGACACGATATCTATATTGCTGAAATCATAATTTTGTGCGGCGGCCATCTTCGATTTGAACAATGATCACAAAATCGTTCTGTGCACTCTCGAGAACCTCGGATACGATACCCATATTTTTGTGATCATAATCTTGCACGGCGGCCCTCTCGGATTTAAAAATGATCCCAAAATTATTTTCTGCACCCTCGAGAACCTCAGACACGATATCCATATTGCTGAAAACATTACTGTTTGCGGCAGCCCTCTCGGATTTTAAAAATGATTACAGAATTGTTCTCTGCACCCTCGAGAACCTCGGACACGAAATCCATATTTCTGAAATCATAGTTTTGTGCGGCGGCCATCTTGAATTTGAAAATTGATCACGAAATCGTTCTCAGCACCCTCGAGAACCTCATATACGATACCCATAATGTAGTTATCATACTTTTGACTGGCGGCCATCTTGGATTTCAAAAATGATCACAGAATTGTTCTCTGCACCCTCGAGAACCTCGGACACGATATCTATATTGCTAAAATCTTAATTTTGTGCGGCGGCCATCTTAGATTTGAAAAATGATCACCAAGTCGTTCTCTGCACCCTCGAGAATCTCGGACACGATATCTATATTGCTGAAATCATAATTTTGTGCGGCGGCCATCTTGGATTTGAAAAATGATCACAAAATCGTTCTCAGCATCCTCAAGAACCTCTGATACGATATCCATAATGTACTTATCATACTTTTGAGCGGCGGCCATCTTCGATATGAACAATGATCACAAAATCGTTCTGTGCACTCTCAAGAACCTCGGATACGATACCCATATTTTTGTGATCATAATCTTGCACGGCGACCCTCTCGGATTCAAAAATAATCCCAAAATTATTTTCTGCACCCTCGAGAACCCAGACACGATATCCATATAGCTGAAAACATTATTGTTTGCGTTAGCACTCTTGGATTTCAAAAATGATCACAGAATTGTTCTCTGCATCCTCGAGAACCTCGGACACGATATCCATATTGCTAAAATCTTAATTTTGTGCGGCGGCCATCTTGGATTTGAAAAATGATCACCAAATCGTTCTCTGCACCCTCGAGAATCTCAGACACGATATCTATATTGCTAAAATCATAATTTTGTGCGGCGGCCATCTTCGATTTGATCAATGATCACAAAATCGTTCTGTGCACTCTCAAGAACCTTGGATACGATACCCATATTTTTGTGATCATAATCTTGCACGGTGACCCTCTCGGATTTAAAAATGATCCTAAAATTATTTTCTGCACCCTCGAGAACCTCAGACACGATATCCATATTGCTGAAAACCTTATTGTTTGCGGCAGCCCTCTTGGATTTCAAAAATGATCACAGAATTGTTCTCTGCAACCTCGAGAACCTTGCACACGATATCCATATTGCTAAAATCTTAATTTTGTGCGGCGGCCATCTTGGATTTGAAAAATGATCACAAAATCATTCTCAGCATCCTCAAGAACCTCTGATACGATATCCGTAATGTATCTATCATACTTTTGAGCGGCGGCCATCTTTGATTTGAACAATGATCACAAAATCTTTCTGTGCACCCTCGAGAACCTCGGATATAATACCCATATTTTTGTGATCATAATCTTGCACGGCGGCCCTCACGAATTTTAAAATGATCCCAAAATTATTTTCTGCACCCTCGAGAACCTCAGACACGATATCCATATTGCTGAAAACATTACTGTTTGCGGCAGCCCTCTTGGATTTCAAAAATGATCACAGAATTGTTCTCTGCACCCTCGAGAACCTCAGACACGATATCCATATTGCAGAAAACATTATTGTTTGCGGCAGCCCTCTTGGATTTCAAAAATGATCACAGAATTCTTCTCTGCACCCTCAAGAACCTCAGACACGATATCCATATTGCAGAAAACATTATTGTTTTCGGCAGTCCTCTTGGATTTCAAAAATGATCAGAGACTTGTTCTCTGCACCCTCGAGAACCTCAGACACGATATCCATATTGCAGAAAACATTATTGTTTGCGGCAGCCCTCTTGGATTTCAAAAATGATCACAGAATTCTTCTCTGCCCCCTCAAGAACATCAGACACGATATCCATATTGCAGAAAACATTATTGTTTTCGGCAGTCCTCTTGGATTTCAAAAATGATCACAGAATTGTTCTCTGCACCCTCGAGAATCTCGGACACGATATCCATATTGCTGAAATCATAATTTTGTGCGGCGGCCATCTTTGATTTGAAAAATGATCACAAAATCGTTCTCAGCACACTCGAGAAACTCTGATACGATATTCATAATGTAGTTATCATACTTTTGAGCGGCGGCCATCTTCGATTTGAAAAATGATCACAAAATCGTTCTCAGCACCCTCGAGAACCTCTGATACCTACTGAAACGTCCGGGCAACTAGAGCGGCTTTTTTCTTTAGACAGTCAAACGTCCAGGCAACCAGAGTGGCCCAGTCGACTTGCGTATTTATTTTGTGTTATAATCTGTAGTATGAGTGAATTAGCTTGTCAAATACGATTTTTAAGACTCTATGGTAAGTAATTGTAATAGGCTTATCTTTAAATATCAAGTATCCGAGCAAAAATTAAAAGAAATAATTAATTGAAAATCGCTTTGCGGGGGGAATTGTCATTTGTTTATTTTTGTAGTGTCAAGTGTTTTGTTATTGTTTTGTTTATCATGTAAGTGTAATATTTTAATTACGTATTATATTTGTTTTATATATGAAATTAATCCTCATGATATCTAGTTTCCGATTTTATCTACAAATTACATTTAAAATTCTTCTTACGACATTAAATCGACAAGTTATAACAGTATGATCGATACTACTTTATCGATTTGGTTTAAATATCAAATTTTTATTGTAATCCAATAAATTAACAGTAAATCATTGCTTGTAATAGGGACAAAATATCATAAATATAATGTTTATAATATTCAACAATCTGGATGTATTGAGACAACCAAGTATTTCACGTTTTACTTGTGCATTCCGCAGATAAATTGTAGGTATATACTAAGAATGGGTGCTTTATTTTAGTTTAATGCAACAATCCCGTAAGTCGAAGTAATGACATATTAATATCAAAAAATAGGTTATATAGTCTATTTCAATAATAATCAAGTTTTATTAATGTGTGCGCTAATATTTTACATAAAAACTTAATATAATGAAAATGTTATCACATTTCTACCTATAATCTCGAGCTTTAACCTTTTATTTATATATAACTTGGGTTCAAAAACATAATTTATGATTTTACACGTTGATTTTCTATACTTTTAACTACTTGAATGTATTTTTTATATAGCCATAGGTGGAGTCGTTAGGTAATTATATCGCTTTTAATAATCATGAATCTCGCGCTCGCCGTCGGATAATCTTAATCGCGTCATCGGACGTTCCGCTACCTGCCAGCTGTCATTAATCGGACGTTGCAGTAGATACGATACCCATAATGTAGTTATCATAATTTTGAGCGGCGGCCATCTTGGATTTCAAAAATGATCACAAAATCGTTCTGTGCACTCTCGGGAACCTCGGATGCGATACCCATATTTTTGTAATGGTAATCTTGCACGGCGGCCATCTCGGATTTAAAAACGATCCCAAAATAATTTTCCGCACCCTCGAGAACCTCAGACACGATATCCATATTGCAGAAAACATAATTTTTTGTGGCAGCCCTCTTGGATTTCAAAAATGATCACAGAATTGTTCTCTGCACCCTCGAGGATCTCGGACACGATATCCATATTGCTGAAATCATAATTTAGAGCGGCGGCCATCTTGGATTTCAAAAATGATCACAAAATCGTTCTGTGCACTCTCGAGAACCTCGGATACGATACCCATATTTTTGTGATCATAATCTTGCACGGCGGCCCTATCGGACTTAAAAATAATCCCAAAATTATTTTCTGCACCCTCGAGAACCCAGACACGATATCCATATTGCTGAAAACATTATTGTTTGCGGCAGCCCTCTTGGATTTCAAAAATGATCACAGAATTGTTCTCTGCACCCTCGAGAACCTCGGACACGATATCCATATTGCTAAAATCATAATTTTGTGTGGCGGCCATCTTGGATTTGACAAATGATCACAAAATCATTCTCAGCACTTTCGAGAACCTCTGATACGATATATATAATGTAGTTTTCATACTTTTGAGTGGCGGCCATCTGCGATTTGAAAAATGATCTCAGAATTGTTCTCTGCACCCTCGAGAACCTCTGATACGATATCCATAATGTAGTTATCATACTTTTGAGTGGCGGCCATCTTCGATTTGAAAAATGATCACAAAATCGTTCTCAGTACCCTCGAGAATCTCGGATACGATACCCATAATGTAGTTATCATAATTTTGAGCGGCGGCCATCTTGGATTTCAAAAATGATCACAAAATCGTTCTGTGCACTCTCGGGAACCTCGGATACGATACCCATATTTTTGTAATCATAATCTTGCACGGCGGCCATCTTGGATTTAAAAATGATCCCAAAATTATTTTCCGCACCCTCGAGAACCTCAGACACGATATCCATATTGCAGAAAACATTATTGTTTGTGGCAGCCCTCTTGGATTTCAAAAATGATCACAGAATTGTTCTCTGCACCCTCGAGATCCTCGGACACGATATCCATATTGCAAAAATCATAATTTTGTGCGGCGGCCATATTGGATTTGAAAAATGATCACCAAATCGTTCTCTGCAACCTCGAGAATCTCGGACACGATATCCATATTGCTGAAATCATAATTTTGTGCGGCGGCCATCTTGGATTTGCAAAATGATCACAAAATCGTTCTCTGCACCCTCGAGAACCTCTGGTACGATATCCATAATGTAGTTATCATACTTTTTAGCGGCGGCCATCTTCGATTTGAAAAATGGTCACAAAATCGTTCTTAGCACCCTCGAGAAGCTCAGATACGATACCCATATTTTTGTGATCATAATCTTGCACGGCGGCCATCTCGGATTTAAAATTGATCCCAATATTATTTTCTGCACCCTCGAGAACCTCAGACACGATATCCATATTGCTAAAAACATTACTGTTTGCAGCAGCCCTCTTGGATTTCAAAAATGATCACAGAATTGTTCTCTGCACACTCGAGATCCTCGGACACGATATCTATATTTCTGAAATCATAATTTTGTGCGGCGGCCATCTTGGATTTGAAAAATGATCACAAAATCGTTCTCAGCACCCTCGAGAACCTCTGATACGATATCCATAATGTAGTTATCATAATTTTGAGCAGCGGCTATCTTGGATTTCAAAAATGATCACAAAATCGTTCTCTGCACCCTCGAGATTCTCGGACACGATATCCAAATTGCTGAAATCATAATTTTGTGCGGCGGCCATCTTTGATTTGAAAAATGATCACAAAATCGTTCTCAGCACCCTCAAGAACCTCTGATACGATACCCATCATGTAGTTATCATACTTTTGAGCGGCGGCCATCTTCGATTTGAAAAATGATCACAAAATCGTTCTCTGCACCCTCGAGAACCTCGGATACGATACACATTATGTAGTTATCATAATTTTGAGCGGCGGCCATCTTGGATTACAAAAATGATCACAAAATCGTTCTGTGCACTCTCGAGAACCTCGGATAATATACCCATATTTTTGTGATCATAATCTTGCACGGCGGCCATCTCAGATTTAATAATGATCCCAAAATTATTTTCTGCACCCTCGAGAACCTCAGACACGATATCCATATTGTAGAAAACATTATTGTTTGCGGCAGCCCTCTTGGATTTCAAAAATGATCACAGAATTGTTCTCTGCACCCTCGAGAACCTCGGACACGATATCTATATTGCTAAAATCTTAATTTTATGCGGCGGCCATCTTGGATTTGAAAAATGATCACCAAATCGTTGTCTGCACCCTCGAGAATCTCGGACACGATATCTATATTGCTGAAATCATATTTTTGTGCGGCAGCCATCTTGGAATTGAAAAATGATCACAAAATCGTTCTCAGCACCCTCGAGAACCTCTGATACGATAACCATAATGTAGTTATCATACTTTTGAGCGGCGGCCATCTTCGATTTGAAAAATGATCACAAAATCGTTCTCAGCACCCTCAAGAACCTCTGATACGATACCCATAATGTAGTAATCATAATTTTTAGCGGCGGCTATCTTGGATTTCAAAAATGATCACAAAATCGTTCTCTGCACCCTCGAGATTCTCGGACACGATATCCAAATTGCTGAAATCATAATTTTGTGCGGCGGCCATCTTTGATTTGAAAAATGATCACAAAATCGTTCTCAGCACCCTCAAGAACCTCTGATACGATACCCATCATGTAGTTATCATATTTTTGAGCGGCGGCCATCTTCGATATGAAAACTGATCACAAAATCGTTCTCTGCACCCTCGAGAACCTCGGATACGATACACATTATGTAGTTATCATAATTTTGTGCGGCGGCCATCTTTGATTTGAAAAATGATCACGAAATCGTTCTCAGCACCCTCGAGAACCTCTAATACGTGACCATAATGTAGTTATGATACTTTTGAGCGGCGGCCATCTTCGATTTGAAAAATGATCACAAATTCGTTCTCAGCACCCTCGAGAACCTCTGATACGATACCCATAATGTAGTTATCATAATTTTGAGCGGTGGCCATCTTGGAATTCAAAAATGATCACAAAATCGTTCTGTGCACTCTCGAGAACCTCGGATAATATACCCATATTTTTGTGATCATAATCTTGCACGGCGGCCATCTCAGATTTAATAATGATCCCAAAATTATTTTTTGCACCCTCGAGAACCTCAGACACGATATCCATATTGCAGAAAACATTATTGTTTGCGGAAGCCCTCTTGGATTTCAAAAATGATCACAGAATTGTTCTCTGCACCCTCGAGAACCTCGGACACGATATCTATATTGCTGAAATCTTAATTTTATGCGGCGGCCATCTTGGATTTGAAAAATGATCACAAAATCGTTCTCAGCACCCTCGAGAACCTCTGATACGATATCCATAATGTAGTTATCATAATTTTGAGCAGCGGCCATCTTGGAATTCAAAAATGATCACAAAATCGTTCTCTGCACCCTCGAGATTCTCGGACACGATATCCAAATTGCTGAAATCATAATTTTGTGCGGCGGCCATCTTTGATTTGAAAAATGATCACAAAATCGTTCTCAGCACCCTCAAGAACCTCTGATACGATACCCATCATGTAGTTATCATACTTTTGAGCGGCGGCCATCTTCGATTTGAAAAATGATCACAAAATCGTTCTCTGCACCCTCGAGAACCTCGGATACGATACACATTATGTAGTTATCATAATTTTGAGCGGCGGCCATCTTGGATTACAAAAATGATCACAAAATCGTTCTGTGCACTCTCGAGAACCTCGGATAATATACCCATATTTTTGTGATCATAATCTTGCACGGCGGCCATCTCAGATTTAATAATGATCCCAAAATTATTTTCTGCACCCTCGAGAACCTCAGACACGATATCCATATTGTAGAAAACATTATTGTTTGCGGCAGCCCTCTTGGATTTCAAAAATGATCACAGAATTGTTCTCTGCACCCTCGAGAACCTCGGACACGATATCTATATTGCTAAAATCTTAATTTTATGCGGCGGCCATCTTGGATTTGAAAAATGATCACCAAATCGTTGTCTGCACCCTCGAGAATCTCGGACACGATATCTATATTGCTGAAATCATATTTTTGTGCGGCAGCCATCTTGGAATTGAAAAATGATCACAAAATCGTTCTCAGCACCCTCGAGAACCTCTGATACGATAACCATAATGTAGTTATCATACTTTTGAGCGGCGGCCATCTTCGATTTGAAAAATGATCACAAAATCGTTCTCAGCACCCTCAAGAACCTCTGATACGATACCCATAATGTAGTAATCATAATTTTTAGCGGCGGCTATCTTGGATTTCAAAAATGATCACAAAATCGTTCTCTGCACCCTCGAGATTCTAGGACACGATATCCAAATTGCTGAAATCATAATTTTGTGCGGCGGCCATCTTTGATTTGAAAAATGATCACAAAATCGTTCTCAGCACCCTCAAGAACCTCTGATACGATACCCATCATGTAGTTATCATATTTTTGAGCGGCGGCCATCTTCGATATGAAAAATGATCACAAAATCGTTCTCTGCACCCTCGAGAACCTCGGATACGATACACATTATGTAGTTATCATAATTTTGTGCGGCGGCCATCTTTGATTTGAAAAATGATCACGAAATCGTTCTCAGCACCCTCGAGAACCTCTAATACGTGACCATAATGTAGTTATGATACTTTTGAGCGGCGGCCATCTTCGATTTGAAAAATGATCACAAATTCGTTCTCAGCACCCTCGAGAACCTCTGATACGATACCCATAATGTAGTTATCATAATTTTGAGCGGTGGCCATCTTGGAATTCAAAAATGATCACAAAATCGTTCTGTGCACTCTCGAGAACCTCGGATAATATACCCATATTTTTGTGATCATAATCTTGCACGGCGGCCATCTCAGATTTAATAATGATCCCAAAATTATTTTTTGCACCCTCGAGAACCTCAGACACGATATCCATATTGCAGAAAACATTATTGTTTGCGGAAGCCCTCTTGGATTTCAAAAATGATCACAGAATTGTTCTCTGCACCCTCGAGAACCTCGGACACGATATCTATATTGCTGAAATCTTAATTTTATGCGGCGGCCATCTTGGATTTGAAAAATGATCACAAAATCGTTCTCAGCACCCTCGAGAACCTCTGATACGATATCCATAATGTAGTTATCATAATTTTGAGCAGCGGCTATCTTGGATTTCAAAAATGATCACAAAATCGTTCACTGCACCCTCGAGATTCTCGGACACGATATCCAAATTGCTGAAATCATAATTTTGTGCGGCGGCCATCTTGGATTTGAAAAATGATCACAAAATCGTTCTCAGCACCCTCGAGAACCTCTGATACGATATCCATAATGTAGTTATCATAATTTTGAGCAGCGGCTATCTTGGATTTCAAAAATGATCACAAAATCGTTCTCTGCACCCTCGAGATTCTCGGACACGATATCCAAATTGCTGAAATCATAATTTTGTGCGGCGGCCATCTTTGATTTGAAAAATGATCACAAAATCGTTCTCAGCACCCTCAAGAACCTCTGATACGATACCCATCATGTAGTTATCATACTTTTGAGCGGCGGCCATCTTCGATTTGAAAAATGATCACAAAATCGTTCTCTGCACCCTCGAGAACCTCGGATACGATACACATTATGTAGTTATCATAATTTTGAGCGGCGGCCATCTTGGATTACAAAAATGATCACAAAATCGTTCTGTGCACTCTCGAGAACCTCGGATAATATACCCATATTTTTGTGATCATAATCTTGCACGGCGGCCATCTCAGATTTAATAATGATCCCAAAATTATTTTCTGCACCCTCGAGAACCTCAGACACGATATCCATATTGTAGAAAACATTATTGTTTGCGGCAGCCCTCTTGGATTTCAAAAATGATCACAGAATTGTTCTCTGCACCCTCGAGAACCTCGGACACGATATCTATATTGCTAAAATCTTAATTTTATGCGGCGGCCATCTTGGATTTGAAAAATGATCACCAAATCGTTGTCTGCACCCTCGAGAATCTCGGACACGATATCTATATTGCTGAAATCATATTTTTGTGCGGCAGCCATCTTGGAATTGAAAAATGATCACAAAATCGTTCTCAGCACCCTCGAGAACCTCTGATACGATAACCATAATGTAGTTATCATACTTTTGAGCGGCGGCCATCTTCGATTTGAAAAATGATCACAAAATCGTTCTCAGCACCCTCAAGAACCTCTGATACGATACCCATAATGTAGTAATCATAATTTTTAGCGGCGGCTATCTTGGATTTCAAAAAATGATCACAAAATCGTTCTCTGCACCCTCGAGATTCTCGGACACGATATCCAAATTGCTGAAATCATAATTTTGTGCGGCGGCCATCTTTGATTTGAAAAATGATCACAAAATCGTTCTCAGCACCCTCAAGAACCTCTGATACGATACCCATCATGTAGTTATCATATTTTTGAGCGGCGGCCATCTTCGATATGAAAAATGATCACAAAATCGTTCTCTGCACCCTCGAGAACCTCGGATACGATACACATTATGTAGTTATCATAATTTTGTGCGGCGGCCATCTTTGATTTGAATAATGATCACGAAATCGTTCTCAGCACCCTCGAGAACCTCTAATACGTGACCATAATGTAGTTATGATACTTTTGAGCGGCGGCCATCTTCGATTTGAAAAATGATCACAAATTCGTTCTCAGCACCCTCGAGAACCTCTGATACGATACCCATAATGTAGTTATCATAATTTTGAGCGGTGGCCATCTTGGAATTCAAAAATGATCACAAAATCGTTCTGTGCACTCTCGAGAACCTCGGATAATATACCCATATTTTTGTGATCATAATCTTGCACGGCGGCCATCTCAGATTTAATAATGATCCCAAAATTATTTTTTGCACCCTCGAGAACCTCAGACACGATATCCATATTGCAGAAAACATTATTGTTTGCGGAAGCCCTCTTGGATTTCAAAAATGATCACAGAATTGTTCTCTGCACCCTCGAGAACCTCGGACACGATATCTATATTGCTGAAATCTTAATTTTATGCGGCGGCCATCTTGGATTTGAAAAATGATCACAAAATCGTTCTCAGCACCCTCGAGAACCTCTGATACGATATCCATAATGTAGTTATCATAATTTTGAGCAGCGGCTATCTTGGATTTCAAAAATGATCACAAAATCGTTCACTGCACCCTCGAGATTCTCGGACACGATATCCAAATTGCTGAAATCATAATTTTGTGCGGCGGCCATCTTGGATTTGAAAAATGATCACAAAATCGTTCTCAGCACCCTCGAGAACCTCTGATACGATATCCATAATGTAGTTATCATAATTTTGAGCAGCGGCTATCTTGGATTTCAAAAATGATCACAAAATCGTTCTCTGCACCCTCGAGATTCTCGGACACGATATCCAAATTGCTGAAATCATAATTTTGTGCGGCGGCCATCTTTGATTTGAAAAATGATCACAAAATCGTTCTCAGCACCCTCAAGAACCTCTGATACGATACCCATCATGTAGTTATCATACTTTTGAGCGGCGGCCATCTTCGATTTGAAAAATGATCACAAAATCGTTCTCTGCACCCTCGAGAACCTCGGATACGATACCCATAATGTAGTTATCATAATTTTGAGCGGCGGCCATCTTGGATTACAAAAATGATCACAAAATCGTTCTGTGCACTCTCGAGAACCTCGGATAATATACCCATATTTTTGTGATCATAATCTTGCACGGCGGCCATCTCAGATTTAATAATGATCCCAAAATTATTTTCTGCACCCTCGAGAACCTCAGACACGATATCCATATTGTAGAAAACATTATTGTTTGCGGCAGCCCTCTTGGATTTCAAAAATGATCACAGAATTGTTCTCTGCACCCTCGAGAACCTCGGACACGATATCTATATTGCTAAAATCTTAATTTTATGCGGCGGCCATCTTGGATTTGAAAAATGATCACCAAATCGTTGTCTGCACCCTCGAGAATCTCGGACACGATATCTATATTGCTGAAATCATATTTTTGTGCGGCAGCCATCTTGGAATTGAAAAATGATCACAAAATCGTTCTCAGCACCCTCGAGAACCTCTGATACGATAACCATAATGTAGTTATCATACTTTTGAGCGGCGGCCATCTTCGATTTGAAAAATGATCACAAAATCGTTCTCAGCACCCTCAAGAACCTCTGATACGATACCCATAATGTAGTAATCATAATTTTTAGCGGCGGCTATCTTGGATTTCAAAAATGATCACAAAATCGTTCTCTGCACCCTCGAGATTCTCGGACACGATATCCAAATTGCTGAAATCATAATTTTGTGCGGCGGCCATCTTTGATTTGAAAAATGATCACAAAATCGTTCTCAGCACCCTCAAGAACCTCTGATACGATACCCATCATGTAGTTATCATATTTTTGAGCGGCGGCCATCTTCGATATGAAAAATGATCACAAAATCGTTCTCTGCACCCTCGAGAACCTCGGATACGATACACATTATGTAGTTATCATAATTTTGTGCGGCGGCCATCTTTGATTTGAAAAATGATCACGAAATCGTTCTCAGCACCCTCGAGAACCTCTAATACGTGACCATAATGTAGTTATGATACTTTTGAGCGGCGGCCATCTTCGATTTGAAAAATGATCACAAATTCGTTCTCAGCACCCTCGAGAACCTCTGATACGATACCCATAATGTAGTTATCATAATTTTGAGCGGTGGCCATCTTGGAATTCAAAAATGATCACAAAATCGTTCTGTGCACTCTCGAGAACCTCGGATAATATACCCATATTTTTGTGATCATAATCTTGCACGGCGGCCATCTCAGATTTAATAATGATCCCAAAATTATTTTTTGCACCCTCGAGAACCTCAGACACGATATCCATATTGCAGAAAACATTATTGTTTGCGGAAGCCCTCTTGGATTTCAAAAATGATCACAGAATTGTTCTCTGCACCCTCGAGAACCTCGGACACGATATCTATATTGCTGAAATCATAATTTTATGCGGCGGCCATCTTGGATTTGAAAAATGATCACAAAATCGTTCTCAGCACCCTCGAGAACCTCTGATACGATATCCATAATGTAGTTATCATAATTTTGAGCAGCGGCTATCTTGGATTTCAAAAATGATCACAAAATCGTTCACTGCACCCTCGAGATTCTCGGACACGATATCCATATTGCTGAAATCATAATTTTGTGCGGCGGCCATCTTGGATTTGAAAAATGATCACAAAATCGTTCTCAGCACCCTCGAGAACCTCTGATACGATATCCATAATGTAGTTATCATAATTTTGAGCAGCGGCTATCTTGGATTTCAAAAATGATCACAAAATCGTTCTCTGCACCCTCGAGATTCTCGGACACGATATCCAAATTGCTGAAATCATAATTTTGTGCGGCGGCCATCTTTGATTTGAAAAATGATCACAAAATCGTTCTCAGCACCCTCAAGAACCTCTGATACGATACCCATCATGTAGTTATCATACTTTTGAGCGGCGGCCATCTTCGATTTGAAAAATGATCACAAAATCGTTCTCTGCACCCTCGAGAACCTCGGATACGATACCCATAATGTAGTTATCATAATTTTGAGCGGCGGCCATCTTGGATTACAAAAATGATCACAAAATCGTTCTGTGCACTCTCGAGAACCTCGGATAATATACCCATATTTTTGTGATCATAATCTTGCACGGCGGCCATCTCAGATTTAATAATGATCCCAAAATTATTTTCTGCACCCTCGAGAACCTCAGACACGATATCCATATTGTAGAAAACATTATTGTTTGCGGCAGCCCTCTTGGATTTCAAAAATGATCACAGAATTGTTCTCTGCACCCTCGAGAACCTCGGACACGATATCTATATTGCTAAAATCTTAATTTTATGCGGCGGCCATCTTGGATTTGAAAAATGATCACCAAATCGTTGTCTGCACCCTCGAGAATCTCGGACACGATATCTATATTGCTGAAATCATATTTTTGTGCGGCAGCCATCTTGGAATTGAAAAATGATCACAAAATCGTTCTCAGCACCCTCGAGAACCTCTGATACGATAACCATAATGTAGTTATCATACTTTTGAGCGGCGGCCATCTTCGATTTGAAAAATGATCACAAAATCGTTCTCAGCACCCTCAAGAACCTCTGATACGATACCCATAATGTAGTAATCATAATTTTTAGCGGCGGCTATCTTGGATTTCAAAAATGATCACAAAATCGTTCTCTGCACCCTCGAGATTCTCGGACACGATATCCAAATTGCTGAAATCATAATTTTGTGCGGCGGCCATCTTTGATTTGAAAAATGATCACAAAATCGTTCTCAGCACCCTCAAGAACCTCTGATACGATACCCATCATGTAGTTATCATATTTTTGAGCGGCGGCCATCTTCGATTTGAAAAATGATCACAAAATCGTTCTCTGCACCCTCGAGAACCTCGGATACGATACACATTATGTAGTTATCATAATTTTGTGCGGCGGCCATCTTTGATTTGAAAAATGATCACGAAATCGTTCTCAGCACCCTCGAGAACCTCTAATACGTGACCATAATGTAGTTATGATACTTTTGAGCGGCGGCCATCTTCGATTTGAAAAATGATCACAAATTCGTTCTCAGCACCCTCGAGAACCTCTGATACGATACCCATAATGTAGTTATCATAATTTTGAGCGGTGGCCATCTTGGAATTCAAAAATGATCACAAAATCGTTCTGTGCACTCTCGAGAACCTCGGATAATATACCCATATTTTTGTGATCATAATCTTGCACGGCGGCCATCTCAGATTTAATAATGATCCCAAAATTATTTTTTGCACCCTCGAGAACCTCAGACACGATATCCATATTGCAGAAAACATTATTGTTTGCGGAAGCCCTCTTGGATTTCAAAAATGATCACAGAATTGTTCTCTGCACCCTCGAGAACCTCGGACACGATATCTATATTGCTGAAATCATAATTTTATGCGGCGGCCATCTTGGATTTGAAAAATGATCACAAAATCGTTCTCAGCACCCTCGAGAACCTCTGATACGATATCCATAATGTAGTTATCATAATTTTGAGCAGCGGCTATCTTGGATTTCAAAAATGATCACAAAATCGTTCACTGCACCCTCGAGATTCTCGGACACGATATCCAAATTGCTGAAATCATAATTTTGTGTGGCGGCCATCTTGGATTTGAAAAATGATCACAAAATCGTTCTCAGCACCCTCGAGAACCTCTGATACGATATCCATAATGTAGTTATCATAATTTTGAGCAGCGGCTATCTTGGATTTCAAAAATGATCACAAAATCGTTCTCTGCACCCTCGAGATTCTCGGACACGATATCCAAATTGCTGAAATCATAATTTTGTGCGGCGGCCATCTTTGATTTGAAAAATGATCACAAAATCGTTCTCAGCACCCTCAAGAACCTCTGATACGATACCCATCATGTAGTTATCATACTTTTGAGCGGCGGCCATCTTCGATTTGAAAAATGATCACAAAATCGTTCTCTGCACCCTCGAGAACCTCGGATACGATACACATTATGTAGTTATCATAATTTTGAGCGGCGACCATCTTGGATTACAAAAATGATCACAAAATCGTTCTGTGCACTCTCGAGAACCTCGGATAATATACCCATATTTTTGTGATCATAATCTTGCACGGCGGCCATCTCAGATTTAATAATGATCCCAAAATTATTTTCTGCACCCTCGAGAACCTCAGACACGATATCCATATTGTAGAAAACATTATTGTTTGCGGCAGCCCTCTTGGATTTCAAAAATGATCACAGAATTGTTCTCTGCACCCTCGAGAACCTCGGACACGATATCTATATTGCTAAAATCTTAATTTTATGCGGCGGCCATCTTTGATTTGAAAAATGATCACCAAATCGTTGTCTGCACCCTCGAGAATCTCGGACACGATATCTATATTGCTGAAATCATATTTTTGTGCGGCAGCCATCTTGGAATTGAAAAATGATCACAAAATCGTTCTCAGCACCCTCGAGAACCTCTGATACGATAACCATAATGTAGTTATCATACTTTTGAGCGGCGGCCATCTTCGATTTGAAAAATGATCACAAAATCGTTCTCAGCACCCTCAAGAACCTCTGATACGATACCCATAATGTAGTAATCATAATTTTTAGCGGCGGCTATCTTGGATTTCAAAAATGATCACAAAATCGTTCTCTGCACCGTCGAGATTCTCGGACACGATATCCAAATTGCTGAAATCATAATTTTGTGCGGCGGCCATCTTTGATTTGAAAAATGATCACAAAATCGTTCTCAGCACCCTCAAGAACCTCTGATACGATACCCATCATGTAGTTATCATATTTTTGAGCGGCGGCCATCTTCGATATGAAAAATGATCACAAAATCGTTCTCTGCACCCTCGAGAACCTCGGATACGATACACATTATGTAGTTATCATAATTTTGTGCGGCGGCCATCTTTGATTTGAAAAATGATCACGAAATCGTTCTCAGCACCCTCGAGAACCTCTAATACGTGACCATAATGTAGTTATGATACTTTTGAGCGGCGGCCATCTTCGATTTGAAAAATGATCACAAATTCGTTCTCAGCACCCTCGAGAACCTCTGATACGATACCCATAATGTAGTTATCATAATTTTGAGCGGTGGCCATCTTGGAATTCAAAAATGATCACAAAATCGTTCTGTGCACTCTCGAGAACCTCGGATAATATACCCATATTTTTGTGATCATAATCTTGCACGGCGGCCATCTCAGATTTAATAATGATCCCAAAATTATTTTTTGCACCCTCGAGAACCTCAGACACGATATCCATATTGCAGAAAACATTATTGTTTGCGGAAGCCCTCTTGGATTTCAAAAATGATCACAGAATTGTTCTCTGCACCCTCGAGAACCTCGGACACGATATCTATATTGCTGAAATCTTAATTTTATGCGGCGGCCATCTTGGATTTGAAAAATGATCACAAAATCGTTCTCAGCACCCTCGAGAACCTCTGATACGATATCCATAATGTAGTTATCATAATTTTGAGCAGCGGCTATCTTGGATTTCAAAAATGATCACAAAATCGTTCACTGCACCCTCGAGATTCTCGGACACGATATCCAAATTGCTGAAATCATAATTTTGTGCGGCGGCCATCTTGGATTTGAAAAATGATCACAAAATCGTTCTCAGCACCC
Source organism: Leptidea sinapis (assembly GCF_905404315.1). Lineage (NCBI taxonomy): Eukaryota > Metazoa > Arthropoda > Insecta > Lepidoptera > Pieridae > Leptidea > Leptidea sinapis. The sequence continues at coordinate 311,917 of NC_066285.1, read as the reverse complement.
TCGAGAACCTCTGATACGATATCCATAATGTAGTTATCATAATTTTGAGCAGCGGCTATCTTGGATTTCAAAAATGATCACAAAATCGTTCTCTGCACCCTCGAGATTCTCGGACACGATATCCAAATTGCTGAAATCATAATTTTGTGCGGCGGCCATCTTTGATTTGAAAAATGATCACAAAATCGTTCTCAGCACCCTCAAGAACCTCTGATACGATACCCATCATGTAGTTATCATACTTTTGAGCGGCGGCCATCTTCGAATTGAAAAATGATCACAAAATCGTTCTCTGCACCCTCGAGAACCTCGGATACGATACACATTATGTAGTTATCATAATTTTGAGCGGCGGCCATCTTGGATTACAAAAATGATCACAAAATCGTTCTGTGCACTCTCGAGAACCTCGGATAATATACCCATATTTTTGTGATCATAATCTTGCACGGCGGCCATCTCAGATTTAATAATGATCCCAAAATTATTTTCTGCACCCTCGAGAACCTCAGACACGATATCCATATTGTAGAAAACATTATTGTTTGCGGCAGCCCTCTTGGATTTCAAAAATGATCACAGAATTGTTCTCTGCACCCTCGAGAACCTCGGACACGATATCTATATTGCTAAAATCTTAATTTTATGCGGCGGCCATCTTGGATTTGAAAAATGATCACCAAATCGTTGTCTGCACCCTCGAGAATCTCGGACACGATATCTATATTGCTGAAATCATATTTTTGTGCGGCAGCCATCTTGGAATTGAAAAATGATCACAAAATCGTTCTCAGCACCCTCGAGAACCTCTGATACGATAACCATAATGTAGTTATCATACTTTTGAGCGGCGGCCATCTTCGATTTGAAAAATGATCACAAAATCGTTCTCAGCACCCTCAAGAACCTCTGATACGATACCCATAATGTAGTTATCATAATTTTTAGCGGCGGCTATCTTGGATTTCAAAAATGATCACAAAATCGTTCTCTGCACCCTCGAGAATCTCGGACACGATATCCAAATTGCTGAAATCATAATTTTGTGCGGCGGCCATCTTTGATTTGAAAAATGATCACAAAATCGTTCTCAGCACCCTCAAGAACCTCTGATACGATACCCATCATGTAGTTATCATATTTTTGAGCGGCGGCCATCTTCGATATGAAAAATGATCACAAAATCGTTCTCTGCACCCTCGAGAACCTCGGATACGATACACATTATGTAGTTATCATAATTTTGTGCGGCGGCCATCTTTGATTTGAAAAATGATCACGAAATCGTTCTCAGCACCCTCGAGAACCTCTAATACGTGACCATAATGTAGTTATGATACTTTTGAGCGGCGGCCATCTTCGATTTGAAAAATGATCACAAATTCGTTCTCAGCACCCTCGAGAACCTCTGATACGATACCCATAATGTAGTTATCATAATTTTGAGCGGTGGCCATCTTGGAATTCAAAAATGATCACAAAATCGTTCTGTGCACTCTCGAGAACCTCGGATAATATACCCATATTTTTGTGATCATAATCTTGCACGGCGGCCATCTCAGATTTAATAATGATCCCAAAATTATTTTTTGCACCCTCGAGAACCTCAGACACGATATCCATATTGCAGAAAACATTATTGTTTGCGGAAGCCCTCTTGGATTTCAAAAATGATCACAGAATTGTTCTCTGCACCCTCGAGAACCTCGGACACGATATCTATATTGCTGAAATCTTAATTTTATGCGGCGGCCATCTTGGATTTGAAAAATGATCACAAAATCGTTCTCAGCACCCTCGAGAACCTCTGATACGATATCCATAATGTAGTTATCATAATTTTGAGCAGCGGCTATCTTGGATTTCAAAAATGATCACAAAATCGTTCACTGCACCCTCGAGATTCTCGGACACGATATCCAAATTGCTGAAATCATAATTTTGTGCGGCGGCCATCTTAGATTTGAAAAATGATCACAAAATCGTTCTCAGCACCCTCGAGAACCTCTGATACGATACCCATCATGTAGTTATCATACTTTTGAGCGGCGGCCATCTTCGATTTGAAAAATGATCACAAAATCGTTCTCTGCACCCTCGAGAACCTCGAATACGATACACATTATGTAGTTATCATAAATTTGAGCGGCGGCCATCTTGGATTACAAAAATGATCACAAAATCGTTCAGTGCACTCTCGAGAACCTCGGATAATATACCCATATTTTTGTGATCATAATCTTGCACGGCGGCCATCTCAGATTTAATAATGATCCCAAAATTATTTTCTGCACCCTCGAGAACCTCAGACACGATATCCATATTGCAGAAAACATTATTGTTTGCGGCAGCCCTCTTGGATTTCAAAAATGATCACAAAATCGTTCTGTGCACTCTCGAGAACCTCGGATAATATACCCATATTTTTGTGATCATAATCTTGCACGGCGGCCATCTCAGATTTAATAATGATCCCAAAATTATTTTCTGCACCCTCGAGAACCTCAGACACGATATCCATATTGCAGAAAACATTATTGTTTGCGGCAGCCCTCTTGGATTTCAAAAATGATCACAGAATTGTTCTCTGCACCCTCGAGAACCTCGGACACGATATCTATATTGCTAAAATCTTAATTTTATACGGCGGCCATCTTGGATTTGAAAAATGATCACCAAATCGTTGTCTGCACCCTCGAGAATCTCGGACACGATATCTATATTGCTGAAATCATATTTTTGTGCGGCGGCCATCTTTGATTTGAAAAATGATCACAAAATCGTTCTCAGCACCCTCAAGAACCTCTGATACGATACCCATCATGTAGTTATCATACTTTTGAGCGGCGGCCATCTTCGATTTTAAAAATGATCACAAAATCGTTCTCTGCACCCTCGAGAACCTCAGACACGATATCCATATTGCTAAAAACATTACTGTTTGCGGCAGCCCTCTTGGATTTCAAAAATGATCACAGAATTGTTCTCTGCACCCTCGAGATCCTCGGACACGATATCCATATTTCTGAAATCATAATTTTGTGCGGCGGCCATCTTGGATTTGAAAAATGATCACAAAATCGTTCTCAGCACCCTCGAGAACCTCTGATACGATATCCATAATGTAGTTATCATAATTTTGAGCAGCGGCTATCTTGGATTTCAAAAATGATCACAAAATCGTTCTCTGCACCCTCGAGATTCTCGGACACGATATCCAAATTGCTGAAATCATAATTTTGTGCGGCGGCCATCTTTGATTTGAAAAAAGATCACAAAATCGTTCTCAGCACCCTCAAGAACCTCTGATACGATACCCATCATGTAGTTATCATACTTTTGAGCCGCGGCCATCTTCGATTTGAAAAATGATCACAAAATCGTTCTCTGCACCCTTGAGAACCTCGGATACGATACACATTATGTAGTTATCATAATTTTGAGCGGCGGCCATCTTGGATTACAAAAATGATCACAAAATCGTTCTGTGCACTCTCGAGTACCTCGGATAATATACCCATATTTTTGTGATCTTAATCTTGCACGGCGGCCATCTCAGATTTAATAATGATCCCAAAATTATTTTCTGCACCCTCGAGAACCTCAGACAAGATATCCATATTGCAGAAAACATTATTGTTTGCGGCAGCCCTCTTGGATTTCAAAAATGATCACAGAATTGTTCTCTGCACCCTCGAGATTCTCGGACACGATATCCAAATTGCTGAAATCATAATTTTGTGCGGCGGCCATCTTGGAATTGAAAAATGATCACAAAATCGTTCTCAGCACCCTCGAGAACCTCTGATACGATAACCATAATGTAGTTATCATACTTTTGAGCGGCGGCCATCTTCGATTTGAAAAATGATCACAAATTCGTTCTCAGCACCCTCGAGAACCTCTGATACGATACCCATAATGTAGTTATCATAATTTTGAGCGGTGGCCATCTTGGAATTCAAAAATGATCACAAAATCGTTCTGTGCACTCTCGGGAACCTCGGATACGATACCCATATTTTTGTAATCATAATCTTGCACGGCGGCCATCTCGGATTTAAAAATGATCCCAAAATTATTTTCCGCACCCTCGAGAACCTCAGACACGATATCCATATTGCAGAAAACATTATTGTTTGCGGCAGCCCTCTTGGATTTCAAAAATGATCACAGAATTGTTCTCTGCACCCTCGAGAACCTCGGACACGATATCTATATTGCTAAAATCTTAATTTTATGCGGCGGCCATCTTGGATTTGAAAAATGATCACCAAATCGTTGTCTGCACCCTCGAGAATCTCGGACACGATATCTATATTGCTGAAATCATATTTTTGTGCGGCGGCCATCTTGGATTTGAAAAATGATCACAAAATCGTTCTCAGCACCCTCGAGAACCTCTGATACGATATCCATAATGTAGTTATCATAATTTTGAGCAGCGGCTATCTTGGATTTCAAAAATGATCACAAAATCGTTCTCTGCACCCTCGAGATTCTCGGACACGATATCCAAATTGCTGAAATCATAATTTTGTGCGGCGGCCATCTTTGATTTGAAAAATGATCACAAAATCGTTCTCAGCACCCTCAAGAACCTCTGATACGATACCCATCATGTAGTTATCATACTTTTGAGCGGCGGCCATCTTCGATTTGAAAAATGATCACAAAATCGTTCTCTGCACCCTCGAGAACCTCGGATACGATACACATTATGTAGTTATCATAATTTTGAGCGGCGGCCATCTTGGATTACAAAAATGATCACAAAATCGTTCTGTGCACTCTCGAGAACCTCGGATAATATACCCATATTTTTGTGATCATAATCTTGCACGGCGGCCATCTCAGATTTAATAATGATCCCAAAATTATTTTCTGCACCCTCGAGAACCTCAGACACGATATCCATATTGCAGAAAACATTATTGTTTGCGGCAGCCCTCTTGGATTTCAAAAATGATCACATAATTGTTCTCTACACCCTCGAGAACCTCGGACACGATATCTATATTGCTAAAATCTTAATTTTATGCGGCGGCCATCTTGGATTTGAAAAATGATCACCAAATCGTTGTCTGCACCCTCGAGAATCTCGGACACGATATCTATATTGCTGAAATCATATTTTTGTGCGGCGGCCATCTTGGAATTGAAAAATGATCACAAAATCGTTCTCAGCACCCTCGAGAACCTCTGATACGATAACCATAATGTAGTTATCATACTTTTGAGCGGCGGTCATCTTCGATTTGAAAAATGATCACAAAATCGTTCTCAGCACCCTCGAGAACCTCTGATACGATACCCATAATGTAGTAATCATAATTTTGAGCAGCGGCTATCTTGGATTTCAAAAATGAATACAAAATCGTTCTCTGCACCCTCGAGATTCTCGGACACGATATCCAAATTGCTGAAATCATAATTTTGTGCGGCGGCCATCTTCGATTTGAAAAATTATCACAAAATCGTTCTCTGCACCCTCGAGAACCTCGGATACGATACACATTATGTAGTTATCATAATTTTGTGCGGCGGCCATCTTTGATTTGAAAAATGATCACGAAATCGTTCTCAGCACCCTCGAGAACCTCTAATACGTGACCATAATGTAGTTATCATACTTTTGAGCGGCGGCCATCTTCGATTTGAAAAATGATCACAAATTCGTTCTCAGCACCCTCGAGAACCTCTGATACGATACCCATAATGTGGTTATCATAATTTTGAGCGGTGGCCATCTTGGAATTCAAAAATGATCACAAAATCGTTCTGTGCACTCTCGAGAACCTCGGATAATATACCCATATTTTTGTGATCATAATCTTGCACGGCGGCCATCTCAGATTTAATAATGATCCCAAAATTATTTTCTGCACCCTCGAGAACCTCAGACACGATATCCATAATGCAGAAAACATTATTGTTTGCGGCAGCCCTCTTGGATTTCAAAAATGATCACAGAATTGTTCTCTGCACCCTCGAGATTCTCGGACACGATATCCAAATTGCTGAAATCATAATTTTGTGCGGCGGCCATCTTGGAATTGAAAAATGATCACAAAATCGTTCTCAGCACCCTCGAGAACCTCTGATACGATAACCATAATGTAGTTATCATACTTTTGAGCGGCGGCCATCTTCGATTTGAAAAATGATCACAAATTCGTTCTCAGCACCCTCGAGAACCTCTGATACGATACCCATAATGTAGTTATCATAATTTTGAGCGGTGGCCATCTTGGAATTCAAAAATGATCACAAAATCGTTCTGTGCACTCTCGGGAACCTCGGATACGATACCCATATTTTTGTAATCATAATCTTGCACGGCGGCCATCTCGGATTTAAAAATGATCCCAAAATTATTTTCCGCACCCTCGAGAAACTCAGACACGATATCCATATTGCAGAAAACATTATTGTTTGTGGCAGCCCTGTTGTATTTCAAAAATGATCATAGAATTGTTCTCTGCACCCTCGAGAATCTCGGACACGATATCCATATTGCTGAAATCATAATTTTGAGCGGCGGCTATCTTGGATATCAAAAATGATCACAAAATCGTTCTGTGCACTCTCGAGAACCTCGAATACGATACCCATATTTTTGTGATCATTATCTTGCACGGCGGCCCTCTCAGATTTAATAATGATCCCAAAATTATTTTCTACACCCTCGAGAACCTCAGACACGATATCCATATTGCAGAAAACATTATTGTTTGCGGCAGCCCTCTTGGATTTCAAAAATGATCACAGAATTGTTCTCTGCACCCTCGAGAACCTCGGACACGATATCTATATTGCTAAAATCTTAATTTTATGCGGCGGCCATCTTGGATTTGAAAAATGATCACCAAATCGTTGTCTGCACCCTCGAGAATCTCGGACACGATATCTTTAGTGCTGAAATCATATTTTTGTGCGGCGGCCATCTTGGAATTGAAAAATGATCACAAAATCGTTCTCAGCACCCTCGAGAACCTCTGATACGATAACCATAATGTAGTTATCATACTTTTGAGCGGCGGCCATCTTCGATTTGAAAAATGATCACAAAATCGTTCTCAGCACCCTCGAGAACCTCTGATACGATACCCATAATGTAGTAATCATAATTTTGAGCGGCGGCTATCTTGGATTTCAAAAATGATCACAAAATCGTTCTCTGCACCCTCGAGATTCTCGGACACGATATCCAAATTGCTGAAATCATAATTTTGTGCGGCGGCCATCTTGGATTTGAAAAATGATCACAAAATCGTTCTCAGCACCCTCGAGAACCTCTGATACGTGACCATAATGTAGTTATCATACTTTTGAGCGGCGGCCATCTTCGATTTGAAAAATGATCACAAATTCGTTCTCAGCACCCTCGAGAACCTCTGATACGATACCCATAATGTGGTTATCATAATTTTGAGCGGTGGCCATCTTGGAATTCAAAAATGATCACAAAATCGTTCTGTGCACTCTCGAGAACCTCGGATAATATACCCATATTTTTGTGATCATAATCTTGCACGGCGGCCATCTCAGATTTAATAATGATCCCAAAATTATTTTCTGCACCCTCGAGAACCTCAGACACGATATCCATATTGCAGAAAACATTATTGTTTGCGGGAGCCCTCTTGGATTTCAAAAATGATCACAGAATTGTTCTCTGCACCCTCGAGATTCTCGGACACGATATCCAAATTGCTGAAATCATAATTTTGTGCGGCGGCCATCTTGGAATTGAAAAATGATCACAAAATCGTTCTCAGCACCCTCGAGAACCTCTGATACGATAACCATAATGTAGTTATCATACTTTTGAGCGGCGGCCATCTTCGATTTGAATAATGATCACAAATTCGTTCTCAGCACCCTCGAGAACCTCTGATACGATACCCATAATGTAGTTATCATAATTTTGAGCGGTGGCCATCTTGGAATTCAAAAATGATCACAAAATCGTTCTGTGCACTCTCGGGAACCTCGGATACGATACCCATATTTTTGTAATCATAATCTTGCACGGCGGCCATCTCGGATTTAAAAATGATCCCAAAATTATTTTCCGCACCCTCGAGAACCTCAGACACGATATCCATATTGCAGAAAACATTATTGTTTGTGGCAGCCCTGTTGTATTTCAAAAATGATCATAGAATTGTTCTCTGCACCCTCGAGATTCTCGGACACGATATCCATATTGCTGAAATCATAATTTTGAGCGGCGGCTATCTTGGATATCAAAAATGATCACAAAATCGTTCTGTGCACTCTCGAGAACCTCGAATACGATACCCATATTTTTGTGATCATTATCTTGCACGGCGGCCCTCTCAGATTTAATAATGATCCCAAAATTATTTTCTACACCCTCGAGAACCTCAGACACGATATCCATATTGCAGAAAACATTATTGTTTGCGGCAGCCCTCTTGGATTTCAAAAATGATCACAGAATTGTTCTCTGCACCCTCGAGAACCTCGGACACGATATCTATATTGCTAAAATCTTAATTTTATGCGGCGGCCATCTTGGATTTGAAAAATGATCACCAAATCGTTGTCTGCACCCTCGAGAATCTCGGACACGATATCTATATTGCTGAAATCATATTTTTGTGCGGCGGCCATCTTGGATTTGAAAAATGATCACAAAATCGTTCTCAGCACCCTCGAAAACCTCTGATACGATATCCATAATGTAGTTATCATAATTTTGAGCAGCGGCTATCTTGGATTTCAAAAATGATCACAAAATCGTTCTCTGCACCCTCGAGATCTCGGACACGATATCCAAATTGCTGAAATCATAATTTTGTGCGGCGGCCATCTTTGATTTGAAAAATGATCACAAAATCGTTCTCAGCACCCTCAAGAACCTCTGATACGATACCCATCATGTAGTTATCATACTTTTGAGCGGCGGCCATCTTCGATTTGAAAAATGATCACAAAATCGTTCTCTGCACCCTCGAGAACCTCGGATACGATACACATTATGTAGTTATCATAATTTTGAGCGGCGGCCATCTTGGATTACAAAAATGATCACAAAATCGTTCTGTGCACTCTCGAGAACCTCGGATAATATACCCATATTTTTGTGATCATAATCTTGCACGGCGGCCATCTCAGATTTAATAATGATCCCAAAATTATTTTCTGCACCCTCGAGAACCTCAGACACGATATCCATATTGCAGAAAACATTATTGTTTGCGGCAGCCCTCTTGGATTTCAAAAATGATCACAGAATTGTTCTCTGCACCCTCGAGAACCTCGGACACGATATCTATATTGCTAAAATCTTAATTTTATGCGGCGGCCATCTTGGATTTGAAAAATGATCACCAAATCGTTGTCTGCACCCTCGAGAATCTCGGACACGATATCTATATTGCTGAAATCATATTTTTGTGCGGCGGCCATCTTGGAATTGAAAAATGATCACAAAATCGTTCTCAGCACCCTCGAGAACCTCTGATACGATAACCATAATGTAGTTATCATACTTTTGAGCGGCGGTCATCTTCGATTTGAAAAATGATCACAAAATCGTTCTCAGCACCCTCGAGAACCTCTGATACGATACCCATAATGTAGTAATCATAATTTTGAGCAGCGGCTATCTTGGATTTCAAAAATGAATACAAAATCGTTCTCTGCACCCTCGAGATTCTCGGACACGATATCCAAATTGCTGAAATCATAATTTTGTGCGGCGGCCATCTTCGATTTGAAAAATGATCACAAAATCGTTCTCTGCACCCTCGAGAACCTCGGATACGATACACATTATGTAGTTATCATAATTTTGTGCGGCGGCCATCTTTGATTTGAAAAATGATCACGAAATCGTTCTCAGCACCCTCGAGAACCTCTAATACGTGACCATAATGTAGTTATCATACTTTTGAGCGGCGGCCATCTTCGATTTGAAAAATGATCACAAATTCGTTCTCAGCACCCTCGAGAACCTCTGATACGATACCCATAATGTGGTTATCATAATTTTGAGCGGTGGCCATCTTGGAATTCAAAAATGATCACAAAATCGTTCTGTGCACTCTCGAGAACCTCGGATAATATACCCATATTTTTGTGATCATAATCTTGCACGGCGGCCATCTCAGATTTAATAATGATCCCAAAATTATTTTCTGCACCCTCGAGAACCTCAGACACGATATCCATAATGCAGAAAACATTATTGTTTGCGGCAGCCCTCTTGGATTTCAAAAATGATCACAGAATTGTTCTCTGCACCCTCGAGATTCTCGGACACGATATCCAAATTGCTGAAATCATAATTTTGTGCGGCGGCCATCTTGGAATTGAAAAATGATCACAAAATCGTTCTCAGCACCCTCGAGAACCTCTGATACGATAACCATAATGTAGTTATCATACTTTTGAGCGGCGGCCATCTTCGATTTGAAAAATGATCACAAATTCGTTCTCAGCACCCTCGAGAACCTCTGATACGATACCCATAATGTAGTTATCATAATTTTGAGCGGTGGCCATCTTGGAATTCAAAAATGATCACAAAATCGTTCTGTGCACTCTCGGGAACCTCGGATACGATACCCATATTTTTGTAATCATAATCTTGCACGGCGGGCATCTCGGATTTAAAAATGATCCCAAAATTATTTTCCGCATCCTCGAGAACCTCAGACACGATATCCATATTGCAGAAAACATTATTGTTTGTGGCAGCCCTGTTGTATTTCAAAAATGATCATAGAATTGTTCTCTGCACCCTCGAGAATTTCGGACACGATATCCATATTGCTGAAATCATAATTTTGAGCGGCGGCTATCTTGGATATCAAAAATGATCACAAAATCGTTCTGTGCACTCTCGAGAACCTCGAATACGATACCCATATTTTTGTGATCATTATCTTGCACGGCGGCCCTCTCAGATTTAATAATGATCCCAAAATTATTTTCTACACCCTCGAGAACCTCAGACACGATATCCATATTGCAGAAAACATTATTGTTTGCGGCAGCCCTCTTGGATTTCAAAAATGATCACAGAATTGTTCTCTGCACCCTCGAGAACCTCGGACACGATATCTATATTGCTAAAATCTTAATTTTATGCGGCGGCCATCTTGGATTTGAAAAATGATCACCAAATCGTTGTCTGCACCCTCGAGAATCTCGGACACGATATCTATAGTGCTGAAATCATATTTTTGTGCGGCGGCTATCTTGGAATTGAAAAATGATCACAAAATCGTTCTCAGCACCCTCGAGAACCTCTGATACGATAACCATAATGTAGTTATCATACTTTTGAGCGGCGGCCATCTTGGATTTGAAAAATGATCACAAAATCGTTCTCAGCACCCTCGAGAACCTCTGATACGATACCCATAATGTAGTAATCATAATTTTGAGCGGCGGCTATCTTGGATTTCAAAAATGATCACAAAATCGTTCTCTGCACCCTCGAGATTCTCGGACACGATATCCAAATTGCTGAAATCATAATTTTGTGCGGCGGCCATCTTGGATTTGAAAAATGATCACAAAATCGTTCTCAGCACCCTCGAGAACCTCTGATACGTGACCATAATGTAGTTATCATACTTTTGAGCGGCGGCCATCTTCGATTTGAAAAATGATCACAAATTCGTTCTCAGCACCCTCGAGAACCTCTGATACGATACTCATAATGTAGTTATCATAATTTTGAGCGGTGGCCATCTTGGAATTCAAAAATGATCACAAAATCGTTCTGTGCACTCTCGGGAACCTCGGATACGATACCCATATTTTTGTAATCATAATCTTGCACGGCGGCCATCTCGGATTTAAAAATGATCCCAAAATTATTTTCCGCACCCTCGAGAACCTCAGACACGGTATCCATATTGCAGAAAACATT
>NC_066284.1:14090000-14099670 GCF_905404315.1 Leptidea sinapis | reverse complement strand
TCACCAGGATTAGTGTTTGTGAAAGTTTTGTGCAGCGCGCTCCAAAGTTACAGGGCCTGGACTTTGAGCCAACTGCCCCGAGTCGTCGCTGCAGCGATCAAGAAACGCATCGCTAATTCCTGGAGCGCCGATCAAGACCTGTCCAGCAATCCAAATTTGAAGACAATCGGACATTGGATTGCGAAGATATCCTAAGATAAGTGTGCCATTCATAACCTCGTTGGCTTTGTATGGGAGAAGGAAGCACGCGGAGCCACGAGGTTTTGTAAAATATTTGACAAGTGACAACTGCCATCAGTCATCTAGCGCACTTTGGCACTTCGTACCAATGATACGACAACTTTGAAAATTTGGATCTGCCGAACTATAACGCCGGTCACACACCACATCGCCGAAGGTCAACGAAATCGCGGGACAACAATTGAGGTACAACCAAATCTACACCCTACTAATTCGTAACCCCCCCTACATGTCATTACTAACCAATTAACTGTCATCTCCTCTACCCCCCCCCCCCCTAACAAAATCTTCCCTATCCCATTATTGTTCCCCACGAAACCTTCCCCCCCCCCCCCCCCCCCCCCGGTTTACCTCACCCCCCTTGGCCCTATATCAGGGACCAAGGCAGCTAGGGTAGTCGAGTTTGGGCTCGCCTAAACCGCGATTTTAAGCTCTTTCGATTGGCCCCGGCAGAATTGCAAAATTGTTATTTGTTTTTTAATTATAAGATTTTTTTTTAAATTACTACTTTTGTACAGTTGTTTTACACTTGTATTTCACCGTGGAATAGCCGTGTTTGGGCTTGTCGGAATCGGGAGACTTAGCTCTACCTATTGGTCACGGTGAAATTTGTACATTTTGAAAAAAAAAAAAAAAAAAAAAAATTTTTTTTTTTTTTTTTTGTAAATATGTAATTATTATTTTTTGTGTTTTCTGTTACATTTGATTTTATCGTTATACTATTAATTGTTTATCTTAATTGTTATCGTTAATAATAGTTTGATCAGCCATGTCAGCGCCCAGCAGGATTTTAAGATCAATCAGAGCAGGCGAGAGGGACACGTCTGCTTCAGCAACGGTCACACGACGGCCATCCTCGGACCCTGGAAAGGTCAAAACAGCAACCACCCGTAGGTCCGAGGCGGGGGAGGTGTCCTCCTTTGCTGGGAGCGAGTTCGGTGCGGGCTCAGGTAGTAAGCCGGGTAGTGCAACCATGGCGCATGCACACCAATGGGAGGCGGGGTCGGGTTTTCACACTCCGCCATCCGGTGGACGATCTAGCAGCGCCAGGGGACCCGAGAGCCCCACTTCCGCTCTCTTAAAGGACGCCAACCGGATTTACCAGCGGGCGAAGGACGACCTGGAAAAATCCGGCAATATAAAAGGCTCGATCAAAACATCGGTGATCGAAGGCCTCAACTTTTTGTATGAGGCCACACTGCAAGTGAACAGTGTGCGGCGTGACCTCCAATTAGAGGTCGAAAATTTAAAGAAGAGGCACGCAGAGGATATCTCCAGGAGGGAGTCCAGCCACGCGGAGCAGATAGAGCTCCTGACGCACCGGTTGGATAGGGCGGATGTGGGGGGGCAAACGGCGGAGTTGCGGAAGGAGCTGGAGGCACTCCGTCGTGTGGTCGAGTTTGATGTCATCAAACAGATTGACAACATCAAGGCCAGCCCCTCTCCACCCCCCCTGCAGCTGGGCTCCCTGGTGGAAGAACTAAAATCCATGCGTAGGGAGGCAACGGACATGCTTGCGGAGGTGCGAGCTCTGGGAGCAAAGTCATCAAAGCTCCTGGAGGAGCCAGTACAGGCTCAAGCATCACTTTCTTATGCGGCGATGGCTGCCAAAGTGCCGGCTAAGATCCGGCCACTCAAATCATGGTAACTAGTGACTCGCCAGAGGACACTAGTGACAATGTTGTCACCAAGATTAGAGTGGCCGTCGACCCGACAAAGACCGGTACAAAGGTGGACAGTGTCCGCAAAGTCCGGAATAAGAAGGTGGTGCTAACCTGCGGCACAAAGAGTGAGGTGGAGGCTGTGAAGAAGCGGCTTGGGGCAAATTCGGGCCTCAAAGTTCAGGAGGCGAGGGGGAGGGACCCGATGATAATCATCAGGGACGTGCTCTCTTGCCTAAAGGACGATGAGGTCACCGCGGCCCTAAAGGCCCAAAACAAAGAGCTCTTCACAGGCCTCCAAAAGGACCACCAAAAAATGGAAACATGTTTCCGCCGCAGGTGCCGAAACCCGCACCTCGCACATGTGATCCTGCGGGTGGCCCCTCAGCTGTGGCGTCGCATGGTCGACGGGGGGTCTGTCCACCTTGATCTCAAGAGGTCGAAGGTGGAGGACTTCTCGCCGCTCATCCAGTGCTCAAAGTGTTTAGCCTTTGGGCACGGGCGGCGCCACTGCAAAGAGTCGACTGACCTTTGCAGTCACTGCGGGGGACCACACGTCAGGAGCGAATGCCCCGACTATGTCGTGGGGGAGCCGCCCAGCTGCATTAACTGCCGTCACGCTAAGCTGGACAAGACGGACCACGGTGCGTTCAGCGGTGACTGTCCGGTGAGGCGGAAATGGGATGCCATTGCCCGCCTTGGCGTGAGCTACTGCTGAGGGCACCGCGGTGATAAATCCAGGAGGTCGCGGGCCCAAGGATGCTGCTTCAAGGCACATGATACAGGTAAACCTGCAGCGGAAGCGATTGGCAACCGATGAGCTGATGGCAGAAGCTGTCAGCCAGAAGGTAAGCCTGGCACTGCTGCAGGAACCCTATACAGGTAGTCAAGGTGCCTTGAAGCGATACCCAGGGGTTCGCGTCTATCAAATGGACCAGGGGATAACTAGGACCAACCCCGCAAAGGCCGCAATAGCGGTCTTTGATAAAGACCTCCAGGTAAGGTGTGACCCGAGCCTCCAGTCGGAGAACATAGTGGCAATCACCATAGAGTTCTCCGACTGGACACTTGGAATAGTGTCCGCTTACCTGGAAGGGGACAAACCCCTGGATCCATACCTGGAACGTCTGTCCAGCGTCCGATCCAAGCTGGGAACCTTGAGTGTTGTGATCGGAGGTGACTTCAACGCGTGGAGCCCATGGTGGGGTAGCACGGACGAGGATCACCGGGGAGCTGAATTGGCTGGATACTTTGATGATCATCAGCTGCACATCCTTAATACCGGAACCGAACCCACCTTCCAAGTGGTTCGAGGAGGTCGGCTTTGCACAAGCAGAGTCGACATTACGGTGTGCAGCCAAAGTATCCTGCCAAGGATGGAATCCTGGTGGGTGGACCCCGCTATGGTAAGCTCCGATCACAACGCTCTAAGGATAGGCCTCCGCGCTGGTCGTGCGAAAGCACCCGGCCCAGCACCAACCACTCGGATATATAACACGCGAAAGGCAAACTGGGATAAGTTCCGAAAGGAACTTATCGTACAGTTCGAAAGCCGCCAAATCCGAGTGGAAAGAGTGTCGGCCATAACCGCCCCCGAGGACATCGAAAACGTTGTCCTCGAATACCAGGAGGCGGTCCGACAAGCGTGTGAGGCCGCGATCCCAAAGCTGAACCGAACACTGAAGTATGAACCTCCATGGATGACCTCCGAACTTCGGGTCCTGCAGCGAGATGCGGTCACTAAAAAGAGACGCATACGCTGCGCGGCCCCAACAAGGAGGGAATTCGTCATTCGACAGTACCTAGAAGCTAGGGAGAAATATGAGTCTGCCGCGCAAGCGGCGCAGACCCATAGCTGGAAGGAGTACTGTACCGCGCAAACAGGCGAAAGCCTGTGGGACGGAATCTACAGAGTCCTCCGTCAAAGCTCGAAAAAGCAAGAAGACAAACTTCTTGTGAGAGACGGAGTGACTCTTGATCCCAAGCAAAGTGCAGAACTCCTTGCAGCTACGTTCTTCCCGGACGACAGGCTGGAGGATGACACTCCCGTACATTCTGCAATAAGGAGGGGAGCGGACCGTCCGCTGTGCGAGTTAGCCTGTGCAGCGGACGATCCGCCCTTCACCATTGCGGAACTCAGGGAGGCGGTTCATGACTTCAGTGCTCGCAAAGCTCCTGGATCGGATGCGTTTACGGCAGACATCAGTGCAAAAAGCATTGAGGCAGATGAACGGCTCTTCCTAGAGATAGCCAACAGGTGCCTCGCTGTGGGATACTTCCCGAAGCCCTGGAAGCGTGCGGCAGTCGTGACACTTCCCAAACCGGGGAAATCTGACTACCATCATCCAAAGTCTTACCGTCCGATTGGACTTTTGTCAGTCCACGGTAAGACTTTGGAAAAGATGATGGTACGCCGGATAAAGTGGCACGTACTGCCGACGATTAACCCGGGCCAATTCGGTTTTATGCCACAGCGGAGCACTGAAGATGCCCTCTTTGCCTTGATCGAGCACATCAGAGCTGAGGTCAGGGCAAAGAGGGTAGTATTGATGGTGTCTCTAGACATAGAGGGGGCATTCGACAGCGCCTGGTGGCCAGCTATTAAACATCAGCTGGCCGCCAGGAAATGCCCCCGAAATCTGTACTCCACCGTGTGCAGTTACCTCAATGACCGCGAGGTCATTATTCGTTATGCGGGCGCCGAGTGCGTGAGGCCCACAACCAAGGGGTGCGTTCAGGGATCGATTGGGGGGCCCATATTCTGGAACCTCCTGATTGATCCGTTGCTGGGCGCCCTCGAGGAAGAGGGCCTACGCGTGCAAGCCTTCGCCGACGACGTAGTGCTCGTCTTCTCGGGCTCCTCTCCGGAGACTATCGCGCGGACCGCTAACTCCGTCCTCCGGCGGGTCTACGACTGGGGCTTGGACAACAAGCTGCGATTTGCTCCACACAAGACCAACGCCATGGTGATTACCAAGAAACTGAAAGTAACACCTATTCAGATCACCATGGGCGGCGAAAGTATAAAGATGGTCACAGAAACCAAAATCCTGGGTCTTATTATTGACCACAGGTTGTCTTTTAAGCCGCACGTCGCCGACGTTTGCCGAAAGGCAACGGCCATTTATGGCCAATTGTCAAGGGCGGCCAAGACAACCTGGGGTCTGAACCCAGAGGTGGTGAGGACCATCTACATCGCCGCTGTGGAGCCAATCGTACTTTACGCTTCAAGCGTCTGGGTCCCAGCCGTAGATCAAGTCGGAGTGCGGAAATTGCTGGACGCAGTTCAGCGAGGGTTCGCGCGGAAGATCAGCCGGGCCTACAAAACCGCCAGTTTGAGTGCGGCGCTGATCCTGTCAGGTATCTTGCCACTCGACCTGAGGATCCGAGAGGCGGCAGAATTGTACCGATATAAAAGGGGTGAGGACATTGATGATATGGCAGACAGGAAGGCTGAACAGCGGGTTAGCTTCCTGGATGCTCCCCATCCAGCCCTCGCTCCTGAGGTAGAGTTCTGTTGTCTCGAGGAAACTCAGACCGAGACCGACGTGGTAGAGGTGCAGGATGACCCAGGAGAAGGAGAAGGTTACCTGCAAGTCTACACCGACGGCAGCAAGATACAGGGCAGGGTTGGAGCCGGCATCTCATACAGGCGGCGAGGCTTGGAAGTCAGAGCAAGAAAACTCAAATTGGAGAATTATTGCTCTGTCTTCCAAGCCGAAATGTGCGCAATTTCGAAGGCTATCGAAGACATCTTGAAGATGCCCGACATGAAGGTCGAGATCCTTAGTGACTCCAGGTCGTCGCTGGAGCTGCTAAGGGATCGATCTTCGTTCCACCCGATAGCCTTCGAAATCAAAAACTTGATCCGGCGGGCTCGAGAAATGGGTAAAACCATTCGGTTCCGCTGGGTTCGGGCGCATGTAGGTATTGAGGGGAACGAGAGGGCTGATCACTTGGCGAAGGACGCGGCGCTCCATTCGAAATTGAGGGCTGCATACGATGGAGTGCCGATTTCAACTCTTCGCCGTAAGATCCGAGCCAAGACCCTCGAGGTCTGGCAGGAGCGCTACACCACGGGTCAAACCGCGAGTGTCACAAAAGCGTTTCTGCCAGACGTCGTGGCGTCTTATAAGTTGGTTAGGGAGGACCCTTTCTCCGCTTTGATGGCCCAAATCATCACGGGCCATGGCGGCTTCTCGGCGTATCTCCACCGGTTTGGCCTGAAGGATAGCCCAGTGTGCATTTGCGACGGTCGTACCGACGAAAGCGCATTGCACCTGGTGCTCGAATGCCCCAGGTTCGGCCGGTGGAGATGCGACCTAGAGGTGGAAAGCGGAATGGCCGTTACTGAGGCAAACCTTCCAGCCCTTATGGTGAAGCCGTGGAGAAAGTCTCTTGAAAAATTTTGTACCAAAATCTTAGCTGACGTGCTGCCACGAAATGGCAGTAATATAAAAATTAAAAAATAGTCCGTAAGTTGTATATATAAAATGTTAAAAGTCTGTTAGTATAAGTCATGTAGTAGTATAAGTATTTGTATAGTCACATGTAGTATAATAAGTATTTGTATAATCAATAAAATGTATATAATGTATATAAAGGTTCCCTATATCAAGTATAGGGACCTGGATACAACCTTTGTCTGCTAAAAAAAAAAAAAAAAAAAAATGCATTGATTTATGTTAAAAAATTGTTTGTTAAATTATAGTTGTATATTTGAGTAGGTTAATAGTTATAATATGTGCACTAAAAATTTTTTGTTTATTGTGTTTAGTCTTAAGTCTTAGTATGTAAGAATTATATAGTTGAAATAAATGAAACGCCACCCCCAAACCCTGCAGCTCAATGGCAGGGAGGAAGTAGACGTAGCTAGTTCCTCGGCCCTGGGACGCAAGTCGC
Organism: Leptidea sinapis; assembly: GCF_905404315.1. NCBI lineage: Eukaryota > Metazoa > Arthropoda > Insecta > Lepidoptera > Pieridae > Leptidea > Leptidea sinapis. The sequence continues at coordinate 14,092,867 of NC_066284.1, read as the reverse complement.
CAGGGATGGTAGGCCACTAGTTAGTAAAAAAAAAAAAAAAAAAAAAAAAAACCTAACCTAACCTAACCTAACCTAACCTAACCTAACCTAACCTAACCTAACCTAACCTAACCTAACCTAACCTAACCTAACCTAACCTAACCTAACCTAACCTAACCTAACCTAACCTAACCTAACCTAACCTAACCTAACCTAACCTAACCTAACCTAACCTAACCTAACCTAACCTAACCTAAATATAAGAAATGTAAGAAATAAGAAATATAAGAAATGAATATAAGAATATAAGAAATGTCATGATCATAGTTATTCACCCTGAAAAAAAAAAATAAAAAAAAATAAAAATAAAACAGTAGATAGCTAAGACTAGTTGGGAATCCCACCCAAAAAGTGCGACAGAATGATGGATGCAAGAAAGATAATAAGTATGCGGCATGAGTGCGAGTTTGCAAGCGAGAACTGGTATAAATGCAATCAGCGAAGACAGGCTCCGATAATGTTGGAGGAACGTATAACGTAGGGAATAAAAAAAAAAAAAAAAAAAAAAAAAAAAAAAAAAAAACCTAACCTAACCTAACCTAACCTAACCTAACCTAACCTAACCTAACCTAACCTAACCTAACCTAACCTAACCTAACCTAACCTAACCTAACCTAACCTAACCTAACCTAACCTAACCTAACCTAACCTAACCTAACCTAACCTAACCTAACCTAACCTAACCTAACCTAACCTAACCTAACCTAACCTAACCTAACCTAACCTAACCTAACCTAACCTAACCTAACCTAACCTAACCTAACCTAACCTAACCTAACCTAACCTAACCTAACCTAACCTAACCTAACCTAACCTAACCTAACCTAACCTAACCTAACCTAACCTAACCTAACCTAACCTAACCTAACCTAACCGAGTTTCGCAACTCACGCCGTGCTGAGTGCATACAAATTTTTTGCTCAGTTAATTAAAAATCGTAGTGTTGGAAATAATAAGTTAAGTTAAGTAAATGTTCTTTATATGTGTGTTGTCAAGTAAATAAGTGCATTTCGACAAGAAAACAGCTTCAGAAAGCTTCTGAATAATTTAGTTTACGAAATTGATTAATGTGTTGTGTTGTCGTAATCAACTGATAAGTACGTGTATCGTGCGTAGAAAATACTATGGTGTGTATAAGTGTTATTCCTAACTATTAAATTGGTAAATAAGTTAACATTTATGTGTAAATATTACATTGACTGCTAACTCAATCATACATTTCAAAACATTCCTCATAATATATATTCTATTTATAGAATTTACCGACGCCATTACCTTATAAAATAACAAGAACTTTTAGTGACTTTTAATTAAATTTTCGTAGAAAGTGGAGGAATAAGGAATTTCAAACAGACTTATAAAAAAATTAAATTAATATTATTTAATTGTATTTGTGAAAAACGAAGTCATAAGGCGTGTAAGTAATAAACTTAAAAAATAAAAAATCTATCAACTGACACTACCGCCGCCATTTCCTTGTTTGTCCGTCGTCAAACCACAGAGTAGTTAACCAAAGGGAGGTGCCATTGACACAGAGTATATACCAGAAAACAACTACTAGAACTGATGGCGTTATAGTTGATACGGGAAATAGAAAAAGATTTGGTATTACATCAATATATTACATACATATATCAGTTAGAAAATATTTGAATATTAAAATGTCGTCTGATAAAATGCCGCTTAGTTCGCCAAAAACGCCAACGGAAAAATTGGGAGAATCTTCGCGTCCTGTATGGAAATGGTCACCAAGTGATGCGCGAAAGTCATACAACGCCGTAATTGAAAAGTTAGATGAATCTTGGAATATTCCGTCCTCAACTAAAAAGATCATCAAAGATGCCTTGGACCTGTTTTATGACTTAATTAGAGATGTAAACAGCGAAAACTTATCTTTAAAGAGGGAGATGACAAAAATGAAACAAGATATGGAAAATATGGTTCAAGATGATAGCCAGGCTGGAACCACCCCCAAAAATCTGGATCACCTACTAGAAGGTGTTAAGGCCCTTAATGTCAAGAGCGACAAGTTGCAACAAGATATTGAACGCATCGCCTCACAAACAACTCCTCGAGACACCGCCGCAAATTGCTGTATCGCCGACCTATGCGGACGTTGTAGCACGAGCTCCGGCCACATCCGGTCACGCAATAATCGTAGGGAGCACGTCTCAAGACGACTCGAGCGAGAGCGTGCTCAAAAAGATTAGGGTGGCCGTCGATCCAATTAAAACTGGGGCCCGAGTCGATAGTGTCCGCAGGGTACGAAACCAGCGCGTTGTGATCACATGCGGATCGAGGGAAGAGGTGGAAGTTGTGACCGGCCGACTCAAAGAGAGCCCGACACTCACTTACCAGCAAGTAAAGGGGAAGAACCCTCTCATTATTATTAAGGATGTCCTGTCAGACCTTAAGGACGAAGATGTTCTTTTGGCCCTGACAGCACAAAACAAATGGTTATTTTCTGGGCTCTCAGAAGAGGAGCAAATAATGGAGATCCGATTTCGAAGACGGTGCCGCAACCCTCACGTAAACCATATCGTTATGCGCGTAGCTCCAAAGCTGTGGCAGCGGGTGACGGCGGAAGGTTCAGTCCACATTGACCTCAAGCGGTCAACGGTGGAGGACTTCTCGCCGGTCATCCAATGTACCCGCTGTCTTGGATTTGGACACGGTCGACGAAACTGCAAAGAAGCTACTAGCCTATGTAGTCACTGTGGTGGCCCTCACCTACGACACGATTGCCCTCATTACATTGTGGGAGAACAACCATGCTGCCTCAATTGCCGGAGCGCTGGCCTGGAGAAAACAGACCATGGGGCTTTTAG